>NC_091294.1:6106340-6206340 GCF_038502225.1 Cherax quadricarinatus | reverse complement strand
TGAGGCTCATGTTGAAGCTCATGTTGAAGCTCATGTTGTGGCTCATGTTAAGGCTCATGTTGAAGCTCTTGTTGAGGCTCATGTTAAGGCTCATGTTGAAGCTCATGTTGAGGCTCATGTTGAGGCTCATGTTGAGGCTCATGTTGAAGTTCATGTTGAAGCTCATGTTGAAGCTCATGTTGAGGCTCATGTTGAGGCTCATGTTGAAGCTCATGTTGAAGCTCATGTTGAGGCTCATGTTTAAGCTCATGTTGAAGCTCATGTTGAAGCTCATGTTGAAGCTCATGTTGAAGCTCATGTTGAAGCTCATGTTGAGGCTCATGTTGAGGCTCATGTTGAGGCTCATGTTGAAACTCATGTTGAAGCTCATGTTGAGGCTCATGTTAAGGCTCATGTTGAAGCTCATGTTGAGGCTCATGTTGAAGCTCATGTTGAGGCTCATGTTGAAGCTCATGTTGAAGCTCATGTTGAGGCTCATGTTGAGGCTCATGTTGAAGCTCATGTTGAGGCTCATGTTGAAGCTCATGTTGAAGCTCATGTTGAGGCTCATGTTGAAGCTCATGTTGAGGCTCATGTTGAAGCTCCTGTTGAAGCTCATGTTGAGGCTCATGTTGAGGCTCATGTTGAAGCTCATGTTGAAGCTCATGTTGAGGCTCATGTTGAAGCTCATGTTGAAGCTCATGTTGAAGCTCAACATGAGCTCGATATCAGATTTCTGTCTAGCCACAGAGACAGATACAGGATTGTGAGTTTTCCTGGTAAAGGTACGAGAAGTTACAGTATCAGGTACATCAGGCCGGCAATGAGCAGCTGATTTAGGTTGCCAACTTCTAGGACAACTTTTAATTACCTTGTTTCTGTGTGTTTTAGTACGTACAAGTTTGTCGAAGGCAGCGTTGTGGTGTTGGGGGGGTTGACCCCCATCGCTCACCCCACTCGTCAACCCACAATCATCAGTGGAATGTTAGAGAGAGACGTGCCTGGCATGGGCAGGCAGGCCTGCTGCAACACTCTGCTCAGCTGTAGATGAGTTGTTAATGTCTGGTTCAGATAAATGACCAGCTGATGTATTAGACACTTGTGTATGTTTATTGTGGAAACGTTTCGCCAGCCAGTGGCTTCCTCAGTCCAATGTAGAGAAGAATAGTGGATGATCAGAAGAAGCTGGTAGCAATCAGTCCCTCAGCCTGGAGTTGATGTATTCCGTCCATCACTCTTGATAAAAGTACAGCGTATGCTGGGAGAGGACGGGGTTATATACTGTAAACAGGTGAGGTGAAGCAGTGGTAGGTGGTATCACCAGTGGAAACATCAACAGGTGAGGTGAAGCAGTGGTAGGTGGTGTCACCAGTGGAAACATCAACAGGTGAGGTGAAGCAGTGGTAGGTGGTGTCACCAGTGGAAACATCAACAGGTGAGGTGAAGCAGTGGTAGGTGGTGTCACCAGTGGAAACATCAACAGGTGAGGTGAAGCAGTGGTAGGTGGTGTCACCAGTGGAAACATCAACAGGTGAGGTGAAGCAAAGGTAGGTGGTATCACCAGTGGAAACATCAACAGGTGAGGTGAAGCAGTGGTAGGTGGTATCACCAGTGGAAACATCAACAGGTGAGGTGAAGCAGTGGTAGGTGGTATCACCAGTGGAAACATCAACAGGTGAGGTGAAGCAGTGGTAGGTGGTATTACCAGTGGAAACATCAACAGGTGGAAGTAGGTCATACGTATAATATAGGAAACCATAGTATTCCTTGTTTCAAGATATTCTGTCTCACAGGAATTGTAGATAAATAGTGTAGAAGATCTACAAGTTGACGAATGAGACACTGAGGGACTGAAGGCTGATGGACTGTTTACCTCTAACTTCCGACCTTCCACCATTCTTCTCTCTATTGGACTGAGGAAGTCACTGGATGGTGAAACGTTTCCACAATAAAGATACCCGAGTGTTGCACAAGTGTTTCATTCATTAGTAGTTGAGTTCTCCATACACTAGTCAGGTACCTCTCTCACCTCTCCTGCTGACCCTGGTGTTACCTTCTCATAGATCCTTCAGTCTGTCCCCACTCTCCTCTGTACCCTCATTCTGTACCGTACCCTCACTCTCCTCTGTACCCTCACTCTGTACCGTACCCTCACTCTCCTCTGTACCCTCACTCTCCTCTGTACCCTCACTCTCCTCTGTACCCTCACTCTCCTCTGTACCCTCACTCTCCTCTGTACCCTCACTCTCCTCTGTACCCTCACTCTCCTCTGTACCCTCACTCTCCTCTGTACCCTCACTCTCCTCTGTACCCTCACTCTCCTCTGTGCCCTCACTCTCCTCTGTACCCTCACTCTCCTCTGTACCCTCACTCTCCTCTGTACCCTCACTCTCCTCTGTACCCTCACTCTCCTCTGTACCCTCACTCTCCTCTGTACCTTCACTCTCCTCTGTACCCTCACTCTCCTCTGTACCCTCACTCTCCTCTGTACCCTCACTCTCCTCTGTACCCTCACTCTCTTCTGTACCCTCACTCTCCTCTGTACCCTCACTCTCCTCTGTACCCTCACTCTTCTCTGTACCCTCACTCTCCTCTGTACTCTCATTCCCCTCTGTACCCTCACTCTCCTCTGTACCCTCACTCTCCTCTGTGCCCTCACTCTCCTCTGTACCCTCACTCTCCTTTGTACCCTCACTCTCCTCTATGCCCTCACTCTCTTCTGTACCCTCACTCTCCTCTGTACCCTCACTCTCCTCTTTACCCTCACTCTCCTCTGTACCCTCATTCTCCTCTGTACCCTCACTCTCCTCTGTACCCTCACTCTCCTCTTTACCCTCACTCTCCTCTGTACCCTCACTCTCCTCTGTACCCTCACTCTCCTCTATACCCTCACTCTCCTCTCTACCCTCACTCTCCTCTCTACTCTCACTCTGTACCCTCACTCTCCTTTCTACCCTCACTCTCCTCTGTACCCTCACTCTCCTCTCTACTCTCACTCTCCTCTGTACCCTCACTTTCCTCTCTACCCTCACTCTCCTCTCTATCCTCACTCTGTGCCCTCACTCTCCTCTGTACCCTCACTCTCCTCTCTACCCTCACTCTTCTCTGTACCCTCACTCTCCTCTCTACTGTCACTTTGTACCCTCACTCTCCTCTGTACCCTCACTCTGTACCCTCACTCTCCTCTCTACTCTCACTCTCTACCCTCACTCTCTTCTGTACCCTCACTCTGTACCCACACTCTCCTCTGTACCCTCACTCTCCTCTCTACCCTTACTCTCCTCTGTACCCTCACTCTCCTCTGTACCCTCACTCTCCTCTCTACCCTCACTGTCCTCTCTACCCTCACTCTCCTCTGTACCCTCACTCTCCTCTGTACCCTCACTCTCCTCTCTACCCTCACTCTCCTCTGTACCCTCACTCTCCTCTGTATCCTCACTCTC
Organism: Cherax quadricarinatus; assembly: GCF_038502225.1. Classification (NCBI taxonomy): domain Eukaryota; kingdom Metazoa; phylum Arthropoda; class Malacostraca; order Decapoda; family Parastacidae; genus Cherax; species Cherax quadricarinatus. The sequence continues at coordinate 6,202,918 of NC_091294.1, read as the reverse complement.
CTCTCTACTCTCACTCTGTACCCTCACTCTCCTCTGTACTCTCACTCTCCTCTGTACCCCCACTCTCCTCTCTACCCTCACTCTCCTCTGTACCCTCAGTCTGTATCCTCACTCTCCTCTCTACCCTCACTCTCCTCTCTACTCTCACTCTGTACCCTCAGTCTCCTCTGTACCCTCACTCTGTACCCTCACTCTCCTCTGTACTTTCACTCTGTACCCCTCACTCTCCTCTGTACCCTCACTCTGTACCCTCACTCTCCTCTGTACCCTCACTCTCCTCTGTACCCTCACTCTGTACCCTCACTCTCCTCTGTACCCTCACTCTCCTCTCTACCCTCAATCTCCTCTGTACCCTCACTCTCCTCTGTACCCTCACTCTCCTCTCTACCCTCACTCTCCTCTCTATCCTCACTCTACTCTCTACTTTCACTATCACCACTTTCCTCTCATCCAGTATCCCTCATTCTCCTCTCTCCCCTCAATCTCCTCTGTACCCTCACTCTCCTCTGTACCCTTACTCTCCTCTCTACCCTCACTCTCCTCTCTATTCTCACTCTACTCTACTTTCACTCTCCCCACTTTCCTCTCATCCAGTATCCCTCACTCTCCTCTCTATCCTCACTCTACTCTCTACTTTCACTCTCCCCACTTTCCTCTCATCTAGTATCCCTCACTCTCCCTGACCTTATACATACTTCCACGTTCCACCTACTTAGTTATTCAGCTCAGCCAGCAATCTGCTTGCTTGGCTCATTATATGTGTCACTGAATCTCTCTCTCTCTCTCTCTTCTGAACTCACCATAACCGTCACTCATGCCTCAGATGATGCACCTCATACCTGGCATTCATGCCATTTATGAATGCCAGTTATGGGGTCCCAGTTATCAAGGAATGTCACTACAATGTTTTTGTAATATTCATCAAGTCAGAAATTATTACCAACTACTCTGAACAACCAGTCACTGACAACATCCAACCACAGCAAAATACCACATATGTGAGGAATCTCTCTTTCATGAAAATTAAATATATCTGAAGGGATGTCTTTCAGTGATTCCCTAAAAATTATTTTACTTCCTCTACACCAGAGATCTCCAAACTTTTCACTCGAGGGCCACATTATATATTTTACATATTTTCGACGGCCAAAGAAAAAATCAATCTTATAAATAAATATAAATGAATTAATAATGAATAATAAGTTTTATTTGGATCCTTCAGAACAAAAGAGAAATCAGACAGTTATGAAGAAACATCAAGGTGCTTATACTGAGATATGATATATAAGTGGTATACTGAGATATGATATATAAGTGGTATACTGAGATATGATATATAAGTGGTATACTGAGATATGATATATAAGTGGTATACTGAGATATGATATATAAGTGGTATACTGAGATATGATATATAAGTGGTATACTGAGATATGATATATAAGTGGTATACTGAGATATGATATATAAGTGGTATAATCAGTTACTGAACTACAGATGAGAAAAGCTGACACGACATTAATATGCCCAAGATTAATGGGAATGATAGAACTGGTTTTCTAATTTCAAAATATTGCTGCACTGATGCTTCAAGCTTGAGGAGTCATTTATTAGAATGAACTTCAAATGCTCATCAGATAAATTTGTACAATATTAGACTTGACATAATTCATTTTTGATAATGTTTGTTCACAAAGATACGTTGTACCAAAAGCTGATAAGAATCCACAAGCAAATCGCTTCGAATTTGGAAATTGTTCAGGTTGTAAAGATTCATAAAATTAGACAAGATTTCCTTCTTATAATTTACTTTTATCATGTCAACTGACAGGAGATCAATAATTTTGATCTGACACTAACTTGGGAAGTTTCAACACTGCAGGCAAATGGACTTTGAAACAGCTTTATTTCTTCTGTTTTTCATCAAGATAAGAAAATCGTTTTCTAAATTATTTTTGCAAGTCGTTAATGATTTTCACAACATTGGAAATGATCCGAGTTAGAAACTTTCACTTGTCCTTCAGGTAGCATCAATTTTGCCCTGAATGCCTTGACATGCGTGAATAGATTACAAATAAATTTGTTTCTGACTCACATGGTTTGTCACGCCTGGAAAAAAAAATGCCAATTTCCGAAGCCAGTCAACGTTTAATAAAAGAGGTTCGGTTCGATTCTTCTCTGTGAGAAGTGAATCAATTTCCTTTCAGAGCTGAAAGAACTCTGATAGAACCTATACACAACTAAGCCATCGAACTTATGTATAATCAGGCAAGGTAACGATCTCAAAATCATTTTCTTTCAAAAAATCACGAAACTGGCGATGATTAAGCCCGTGAGATCGAATGAAATTCACTACTGAAACAACAGGTCCCAGAACGCAAAACATCCACATATTTTCCACATTAATGATGGATAACGCAATGCAGAAGACTGGGCTTTGATAATGCACCATCCTCACAAGTTTTTGTGATCTGTCTAACCAAACCTTTCTTCATCCTATACATGTTATTTTTTTCACCAGTTGTCACGCATTTCAGTATATTCCACTTCAGTTATATTCTAATATATATATTCTTTTTAAGATGTCTTCTCCGGTTCCTGTGCTGTGCATACTATTGTTGACGCCGAGGATGAATATTGGGAGTTGTGATGTGTCACTCATATCATTCGAGTCATCAAGTACGAGAGAATAAAACTTAAAATTTCGTGCTTCATCCGCAAATTGATGAAATACTATATTGCTTCCCGTGTCCTCAATTCTACGAGCAACGTATTTGGCGCAAGACTGAGGATTGCGAACAGAGTTGCTTTTTCTGGGCATAACTCTACTACAGCTTCTATCATACACTCTTTGATCAGATCTCCATCGGTGAATGACTTTCTTCTTTAAGATAACTCATAAGCTACTTTATAACTGGCCCTGGTTAAAGTTCCATTTTCAGCTCTCTTCTGAGTAAAAAACTTTGTTGGGAAATCAACCTGCGTAGCATTGATTCAATTATTTTCGAACGCTGTATTTCTGTGAAGTGAGAATAACTTGGTTTATGTTTGGTCTCATAGTGCCGACGTACATTGTACTCCTTCAAGACTCCTTCAACAATTTCGTGGCACACGATACACTAGGCTTTATCATCTGCTGGTACAAAGACGTACTTTACTCCCCATTCTTCATGAAACAGGCGGCACCAACTCTGCGCTGTTCTTTTCCTTGTTCCTTCCAAAACTGAAGGGTATACCTGAAAAATGAAAAGATCAGAATCAAAATTTGAAAAAAAAAAATTCAATATATATTCGATATGTATATTTGCAGTGAATGAAGTGACTGAAAATGAGAGCTTATTTGTTTTACTATTTATAAATATTTCAAGCTGCTGCGGGCCGCAGAAAATCCTGAATTGGGCCTCAGTTTGGAGACCCTTGTTCTAAACTGTAGCTTTTAATTCATGACATAAGTGAGTCTCATCCGATCTACTTCAAACTTCCAAGGTTGTAGTACAGTAAGATGAACAAGGTTCAGGCAACTATTAGCATGTGCAGATGCCCTACGCTCGAAGTTATATAATCAATTCCAAGTTTAAAACTACTCACCACACAGATTCAAATTCATGGCAAGCCAGCGCTGAAACTAGCAGGTTAGTGCATTATCCACTGCACCATGAAACTAGCAGGTTAGTGCATTATCCACTGCATCATGAAACTAGCAGGTTAGTACATTATCCACTGCATCATGAAACTAGCAGGTTAGTACATTATCCACTGCACCATGAAACTAGCAGGTTAGTGCATTATCCACTGCATCACGAAACTAGCAGGTTAGTGCATTATCCACTGCATCATGAAACTAGCAGGTTAGTGCATTATCCACTGCACCACGAAACTAGCAGGTTAGTGTATTATCCACTGCATCATGAAACTAGCAGGTTAGTGCATTATCCACTGCACCACGAAACTAGCAGGTTAGTGCATTATCCACTGCACCATGAAACTAGCAGGTTAGTACATTATCCACTGCACCATGAAACTAGCAGGTTAGTGCATTATCCACTGCATCATGAAACTAGCAGGTTAGTGCATTATCCACTGCATCATGAATCTAGCAGGTTAGTGCATTATCCACTGCATCATGAAACTAGCAGGTTAGTACATTATCCACTGCATCATGAAACTAGCAGGTTAGTACATTATCCACTGCATCATGAAACTAGAAGGTTAATGCATTATCCACTACACCATGAAACTAGCAGGTTAGTGCATAATCCACTGCACCATGAAACAAGCAGGTTAGTGCATTATCCACTGCACCATGAAACTAGCAGGTTAGTGCATTATCCACTGCATCATGAAACTAGCAGTTTAGTGCATTATCCACTGCACCATGAAGCTAGCAGGTTAGTGCATTATCCACTGCACCATGAAACTAGCAGGTTAGTGCATTATCCACTGCATCATGAAACTAGCAGTTTAGTGCATTATCCACTGCACCATGAAGCTAGCAGGTTAGTGCATTATCCACTGCACCATGAAACTAGCAGGTTAGTGCATTATCCACTGCATCATGAAACTAGCAGATTAGTGCATTATCCACTGCATCATGCAACTAGCAGGTTAGTGCATTATCCACTGCATCATGAAACTAGCAGGTTAGTGCATTATCCACTGCATCATGAAACTAGCAGGTTAGTGCATTATGCACTGTACCATGAAACTAGCAGGTTAGTGCATTATCCACTGCACCATGAAACAAGCAGGTTAGTGCATTATCCACTGCACCATGAAACTAGCAGGTTAGTGCATTATCCACTGCACCATGAAACTAGCAGGTTAGTGCATTATCCACTGTTGCAACCCCTGAATGGGTTACAATGATTATTATGTATATATAATGTATATTACCTTTTCATTTAATTTTATATTGCTTATATTTGCGATAATAGCTAAATCGTGAATGTATGACTTTATATTATTATTTGTCTGTTATATTGTTATTTAGCTTATGTTGTTAGGATGTATATAAAATGTGCTCAGTTAGTCTTGATTGTCAAACTACTGTAATTATCGCTTGTCGCTCGTTATACTGCCGGCTTCTGAGCTGCAGTTGTCCACGTAGCTATCACGTGATCGAGGGGGGGGGGTGTCCTCACCTCTCGTAAAGTATTCAGTCTGCTGGAGACTCGCTTGCTGGTTGGACAGATTGTCTGTCTCATTATTCTTGTTAGTTCTGTAGAACTTTGTTCACAGAACATTGTATAGACTTTGTGATTTTCGACGTTGTACTGAGGTTGTGTGTCACATAGACACTCTGAGTATCTCAGGTCCTTAGCTATAGCTTCTGACCTAATTTTGTACTGGTTCCTGTGTATTGTCACAGTCACAGTTTTACCTATGCTGAACAAAGATTCAGTATTATGGGAGTTTTGTAACTTTTGTGGAGGATCTGCAGATGGTCCCTACTTAGTGTCGTTATATTATCTCCTTGTTCCTGATTCTGTGTCGCAGTCGCTTGATATTGCATTGCTATTGGGCTTAGCATTCTTTGTTGTTCAAGCAGACTGTTCGGGTTGCCAGTCGGTCAAGAAGTTAGTTTATTTGAGGACTTTGTCAGTCACTTGTTTAAGTCTTATTCGAGTCTTGAGACATAGCTAACTATTTAAGAGCACTTACACGCATACACACACTTGTACATATTTGTAATATCTTATTAAATGTTAATGTACCTGACGGTACTTAAGAATTATAAATGTGATATGTGCTTTCAGCACAATAATATTGAACTCGAGAGATTGATTTTATTTTGATTGCTGTGATTTAATTTACTTTGATAATATACCTCTAGACAACTTATAGACTTAATAAATTTATTAAATTTTAATTTCTCTAGTTAGTAGCCTACCAGTTGTAATCCTAAAGCGCTATTAAATAATACTGATTTATAATGGATAATTGGACAAGGATACTGACTACTTGTTACGAAAACCCAGTAACAGGCTGGATGCTAGAAGGGCAGTCCTTTCTAGTATTCACTGGAGATCTCTAAGCTTTTAGAATCGCGTTTTTTGTAACATCCACTGCACCATGAAACTAGCAGGTTAGGGCATTATCCACTGCACCATGAAACTAGCAGTTTAGTGCATTATCCACTGCATCATGAAACTAGCAGGTTAGTGCATTATCCACTGCATCATGAAACTAGCAGGTTAGTGCATTATCCACAGCATCATGAAACTAGCAGGTTAGTGCATTATCCACTGCACCATGAAACTAACAGGTTAGTGCATTACCCACTGCAACATGAAACTAGCAGGTTAGTGCATTATCCACTGCATCAGGAAACTAGCAGGTTAGTGCATTATCCACTCATCATGAAACTAGCAGGTTAGTGCATTATCCACTGCATCATGAAACTAGCAGGTTAGTACATTATTCACCGCATCATGAAACTAGCAGGTTAGTGCATTATCCACTGCACCATGAAACTAGCAGGTTAGTGCATTATCCACTGCACCATGAAACTAGCAGGTTAGTGCATTATCCACTGCATCATGAAACTAGCAGGTTAGTGCATTATCCACTGTACCATGAAACTAGCAGGTTAGTGCATTATCCACTGCATCATGAAACTAGCAGGTTAGTGCATTATCCACTGCATCATGAAACTAGCAGGTTAGGACATTATCCACTGCATCATGAAACTAGCAGGTTTGTACATTATCCACTGCATCATGAAACTAGCAGGTTAGTGCATTATCCACTGCATCATGATACTAGCAGGTTAGTGCATTATCCACTGCATCATGAAACTAGCAGGTTAGTGCATTATCCACTGCATGAAACTAGCAGGGTAGTACATTATCCACTGCATCATGAAACTAGCAGGGTAGTACATTATCCACTGTACCATGAAACTAGCAGGTTTGTGCATTATCCACTGCATCATGAAACTAGCAGGTTAGTGCATTATCCACTGCATCATGAAACGAGCAGATTAGGACATTATCCACTGCATCATGAAACTAGCAGGTTTGTACATTATCCACTGCACCATGAAACTAGCAGGTTAGTGCATTATCCACTGCACCATGAAACTAGCAGGTTAGTGCATTATCCACTGTACCATGAAACTAGCAGGTTAGTGCATTATCCACTGCATAATGAAACTAGCAGGTTAGTACATTATCCACTGCATCGTGAAACTAGCAGGTTAGTACATTATCCACTGCATCATGAAACTAGCAGGTTAGTGCATTATCCACTGCATCATGAAACTAGCAGGTTAGTACATTATCCACTGCATCATGAAACTAGCAGGTTAGTACATTATCCACTGCACCATGAAACTAGCAGGTTAGTGCATTATCCACTGCATCATGAAACTAGCAGGTTAGTACATTATCCACTGTACCATGAAACTAGCAGGTTAGTGCATTATCCACTGCATCATGAAACTAGCAGGTTAGTACATTATTCACTGCATCATGAAAGTAGCAGGTTAGTGCATTATCCACTGCACCATGAAACTAGCAGGTTAGTGCATTATCCACTGCACCATGAAACTAGCAGGTTAGTGCATTATCCACTGCACCATGACACTAGCAGGTTAGTGCATTATCCACTGCATCATGAAACTAGCAGGTTAGTGCATTATCCACTGCATCATGAATCTAGCAGGTTAGTGCATTATCCACTGCATCATGAAACTAGCAGGTTAGTACATTATCCACTGCATCATGAAACTAGCAGGTCAGTACATTATCCACTGCATCATGAAACTAGAAGGTTAATGCATTATCCACTACACCATGAAACTAGCAGGTTAGTGCATAATCCACTGCACCATGAAACTAGCAGGTTAGTGCATTATCCACTGCACCATGAAACTAGCAGGTTAGTGCATTATCCACTGCATCATGAAACTAGCAGTTTAGTGTATTATCCACTGCACTATGAAGCTAGCAGGTTAGTGCATTATCCACTGCACCATGAAACTAGCAGGTTAGTGCATTATCCACTGCATCATGAAACTAGGAGATTAGTGCATTATCCACTGCATCATGCAACTAGCAGGTTAGTGCATTATCCACTGCATCATGAAACTAGCAGGTTAGTGCATTATCCACTGCATCATGAAACTAGCAGGTTAGTGCATTATGCACTGCACCATGAAACTAGCAGGTTAGTGCATTATCCACTGCACCATGAAACAAGCAGGTTAGTGCATTATCCACTGCACCATGAAACTAGCAGGTTAGTGCATTATCCACTGCACCATGAAACTAGCAGGTTAGTGCATTATCCACTGCACCATGAAACTAGCAGGTTAGGGCATTATCCACTGCACCATGAAACTAGCAGTTTAGTGCATTATCCACTGCATCATGAAACTAGCAGGTTAGTGCATTATCCACTGCATCATGAAGCTAGCAGGTTAGTGCATTATCCACAGCATCATGAAACTAGCAGGTTAGTGCATTATCCACTGCACCATGAAACTAACAGGTTAGTGCATTACCCACTGCAACATGAAACTAGCAGGTTAGTGCATTATTCACTGCATCAGGAAACTAGCAGGTTAGTGCATTATCCACTCATCATGAAACTAGCAGGTTAGTGCATTATCCACTGCATCATGAAGCTAGCAGGTTAGTGCATTATCCACTGCACCATGAAACTAGCAGGTTAGTACATTATCCACTGCACCATGAAACTAGCAGGTTAGTGCATTATCCACTGCATGAAACTAGCAGGTTAGTGCGTTATCCACTGCATCATGAAACTAGCAGGTTAGGACATTATCCACTGCATCATGAAACTAGCAGGTTTGTACATTATCCACTGCATCATGAAACTAGCAGATTAGTGCATTATCCACTGCATCATGAAACTAGCAGGTTAGTGCATTATCCACTGCATCATGAAACTAGCAGGTTAGTGCATTATCCACTGCACCATGAAACTAGCAGGGTAGTACATTATCCACTGCATCATGAAACTAGCAGGTTAGTACATTATCCACTGCATCCTGAAACTAGCAGGTTAGTGCATTATCCACTGCACCATGAAACTAACAGGTTAGTGCATTATCCATTGCACCATGAAACTAGCAGTTTAGTGCATTATGCACTGCACCATGAAACTAGCAGGTTAGTGCATTATCCACAGCACCATGAAACTAGCAGTTTAGTGCATTATCCACTGCACCATGAAACTAGCAGGTTAGTGCATTATCCACTGCATCATGAAACTAGCAGGTTAGTGCATTATCCACTGTACCATGAAACTAGCAGGTTAGTGCATTATCCACTGCATCATGAAACTAGCAGGTTAGTGCGTTATCCACTGCATCATGAAACTAGCAGGTTAGGACATTATCCACTGCATCATGAAACTAGCAGGTTTGTACATTATCCACTGCATCATGAAACTAGCAGGTTAGTGCATTATCCACTGCATCATGAAACTAGCAGGTTAGTGCATTATCCACTGCATCATGAAACTAGCAGGTTAGTGCATTATCCACTGCACCATGAAACTAGCAGGGTAGTATATTATCCACTGCATCATGAAACTAGCAGGTTAGTACATTATCCACTGCATCATGAAACTAGCAGTTTAGTGCATTATGCACTGCACCATGAAACTAGCAGGTTAGTGCATTATCCACTGCACCAGGAAACTAGCAGGTTAGTGCATTATCCACTGCACCATGAAACTAGCAGGTTAGTGCATTATCCACTGCACCATGAAACTAGCAGGTTAGTGCATTATCCACTGTACCATGAAACTAGCAGGTTAGTGCATTATCCACTGCATCATGAAACTAGCAGGTTAGTACATTATCCACTGCGTCATGAAACTAGCAGGTTAGTACATTATCCACTCCACCATGAAACTAGCAGGTTAGTGCATTATCCACTGCATCATGAAACTAGCAGGTTGGTACATTATCCACTGTACCATGAAACTAGCAGGTTAGTGCATTATCCACTGCATCATGAAACTAGCAGGTTAGTACATTATCCACTGCACCATGAAACTAGCAGGTTAGTGCGTTATCCACTGCATCATGAAACTAGCAGGTTAGTGCATTATCCACTGCATCATGAAACTAGCAGGTTAGTACATTATCCCCTGTACCATGAAACTAGCAGGTTAGTACATTATCCACTGCATCATGAAACTAGCAGGTTAGTACATTATCCACCGTACCATGAAACTAGTAGGTTAGTACATTATCCACTGTACCATGAAACTAGCAGGTTAGTACATTATCCACTGCATCATGAAACTAGCAGGTTAGGACATTATCCACTGCATCATGAAACTAGCAGGTTTGTACATTATCCACTGCATCATGAAACTAGCAGGTTAGTGCATTATCCACTGCATCATGAAACTAGCAGGTTAGTGCATTATCCACTGCATCATGAAACTAGCAGGTTAGTGCATTATCCACTGCACCATGAAACTAGCAGGGTAGTATATTATCCACTGCGTCATGAAACTACCAGGTTAGTACATTATCCACTGCATCATGAAACTAGCAGTTTAGTGCATTATGCACTGCACCATGAAACTAGCAGGTTAGTGCATTATCCACTGCACCATGAAACTAGCAGGTTAGTGCATTATCCACTGCACCATGAAACTAGCAGGTTAGTGCATTATCCACTGCACCATGAAACTAGCAGGTTAGTGCATTATCCACTGTACCATGAAACTAGCAGGTTAGTGCATTATCCACTGCATCATGAAACTAGGAGGTTAGTACATTATCCACTGCGTCATGAAACTAGCAGGTTAGTACATTATCCACTCCACCATGAAACTAGCAGGTTAGTGCATTATCCACTGCATCATGAAACTAGCAGGTTAGTACATTATCCACTGTACCATGAAACTAGCAGGTTAGTGCATTATCCACGGCATCATGAAACTAGCAGGTTAGTACATTATCCACTGCACCATGAAACTAGCAGGTTAGTGCATTATCCACTGCATCATGAAACTAGCAGGTTAGTACATTATCCACTGCATCATGAAACTAGCAGGTTAGTACATTATCCACTGCATCATGAAACTAGCAGGTTAGTACATTATCCACTGCACCATGAAACTAGCAGGTTAGTGCATTATCCACTGCATCACGAAACTAGCAGGTTAGTACATTACCCACTGTACCATGAAACTAGCAGGTTAGTGCATTATCCACTGCATCATGAAACTAGCAGGTTAGTACATTATCCACTGCATCATGAAACTAGCAGATTAGTACATTATCCACTGCACCATGAAACTAGCAGGTTAGTGCATTATCCACTGCATCATGAAACTAGCAGGTTAGTGCATTATCCACTGCATCATGAAACTAGCAGGTTAGTGCATTATCCACTCATCATGAAACTAGCAGGTTAGTACATTATCCACTGCACCATGAAACTAGCAGGTTAGTACATTATCCACTGCACCATGAAACTAGCAGGTTAGTACATTATCCACTGCATCATGAAACTAGCAGGTTAGTGCATTATCCACTGCATCATGAAACTAGCAGGTTAGTGCATTATCCACTGCATCATGAAACTAGCAGGTTAGTACATTATCCACTGCATCATGAAACTAGCAGGTTTGTAAATTATCCACTGCACCATGAAACTAGCAGGTTAGTACATTATCCACTGCACCATGAAACTAACAGGTTAGTACATTATCCACTGCATCATGAAACTAGCAGGTTAGTGCATTATCCACTGCATCATGAAACTAGCAGGTTAGTGCATTATCCACTGCATCATGAAACTAGCAGGTTAGTGTATTATCCACTGCATCATGAAACTAGCAGGTTAGTACATTATCCACTGCATCATGAAACTAGCAGGTTAGTACATTATCCACTGCACCATGAAACTAGCAGGTTAGTGCATTATCCACTGCACCATGAAACTAGCAGGGTAGTACATTATCCACTGCACCATGAAACTAGCAGGTTAGTGCATTATCCACTGCATCATGAAACTAGCAGGTTAGTACATTATCCACTGCACCATGAAACTAGCAGGTTAGTGCATTATCCACTGCATCATGAAACTAGCAGGTTAGTGCATTATCCACTGTACCATGAAACTAGCAGGTTAGTACATTATCCACTGTACCATGAAACTAGCAGGTTAGTACATTATCCACTGTACCATGAAACTAGCAGGTTAGTGCATTATCCACTGTACCATGAAACTAGCAGGTTAGTACATTATCCACTGTACCATGAAACTAGCAGGTTAGTACATTATCCACTGTACCATGAAACTAGCAGGTTAGTACATTATCCACTGCATCATGAAACTTGGAGGTTAGTACATTGTCCACTGTACCATGAAACTAGCAGGTTAGTACATTATGCACTGTACCATGAAACTAGCAGGTTAGTACATTATCCCCTGTACCATGAAACTAGCAGGTTAGTACATTATCCACTGCATCATGAAACTAGCAGGTTAGTACATTATCCACCGTACCATGAAACTAGTAGGTTAGTACATTATCCACTGTACCATGAAACTAGCAGGTTAGTACATTATCCACTGTACCATGAAACTAGCAGGTTAGTACATTTTCCACTGTACCATGAAACTAGCAGGTTAGTACATTATCCACTGTACCATGAAACTAGCAGGTTAGTACATTATCCACTGTACCATGAAACTAGCAGGTTAGTACATTATCCACTGTACCATGAAACTAGCAGGTTAGTACATTATCCACTGTACCATGAAACTAGCAGGTTAGTATATTATCCACTGTACCATGAAACTAGCAGGTTAGTACATTATCCACTGTACCATGAAACTAGCAGGTTAGTACATTATCCACTGCATCATGAAACTAGCAGGTTAGTACATTATACACTGCATCATGAAACTAACAGGTTAGTACATTATCCACTGCATCATGAAACTAGCAGGTTAGTACATTATCCACTGCATCATGAAACTAGCAGGTTAGTACATTATCCACTGCATCGTGAAACTAGCAGGTTAGTACATTATCCACTGTACCATGAAACTAGCAGGTTAGTACATTATCCACTGTACCATGAAACTAGCAGGTTAGTACATTATCCACTGCATCATGAAACTAGCAGGTTAGTACATTATCCACTGCATCATGAAACTAGCAGGTTAGTACATTATCCACTGCATCATGAAACTAGCAGGTTAGTACATTATCCACTGCATCATGAAACTAGCAGGTTAGTACATTATCCACTGCATCGTGAAACTAGCAGGTTAGTACATTATCCACTGCATCATGAAACTAGCAGGTTAGTACATTATCCACTGCATCATGAAACTAGCAGGTTAGTACATTATCCACTGTATCATGAAACTAGCAGGTTAGTACATTATCCACTGCATCATGAAACTAGCTGGTTAGTGCATTATCCACTGCACCATGAAACTAGCAGGTTAGTACATTATCCACTGTATCATGAAACTAGCAGGTTAGTACATTATCCACTGCATCATGAAACTAGCAGGTTAGTACTTTATCCACTGCATCATGAAACTAGCAGGGTAGTACATTATCCACTGCATCATGAAACTAGCAGGGTAGTACATTATCCACTGTACCATGAAACTAGCAGGTTAGTACATTATCCACTGCATCATGAAACTAGCAGGTTAGTACATTATCCACTGTATCATGAAACTAGCAGGTTAGTACATTATCCACTGCATCATGAAACTAGCAGGTTAGTACATTATCCACTGCATCATGAAACTAGCAGGTTAGTACATTATCCACTGTATCATGAAACTAGCAGGGTAGTACATTATCCACTGTACCATGAAACTAGCAGGTTAGTACATTATCCACTGCATCATGAAACTAGCAGGGTAGTACATTATCCACTGCATCATGAAACTAGCAGGTTAGTGCATTATCCACTGCATCATGAAACTAGCAGGTTAGTACATTATCCACTGCATCATGAAACCATACGTTGAAATCCTTTGTCTGGTGAATTGTTTACAATCGCTTTCTTTCAATTTATTTTAGTTGTGTCGTTTGAGTGGCTAGTTCATTGTACACTCCATGTTCACTGTACACTCCATGCTCATTGTACACTCCATGTTCACTGTACACTCCACGTTCACTGTACACTCCATGTTCACTGTACACTCCATGTTCACTGTATACTCCATGTTCACTGTACACTCCATGTTCACTGTACACTCCATGTTCACTGTACACTCCATGTTCACTGTACACTCCATGTTCACTGTACACTCCATGTTCACTGTACACTCCATGTTCACTGTACACTCCATGTTCACTGTACACTCCATGTTCACTGTACACTCCATGTTCACTGTACACTCCATGTTCACTGTACACTCCATGTTCACTGTACACCCCATGTTCACTGTACACTCCATGTTCACTGTACACTCCATGTTCACTGTACACTCCATGCTCATCCTGTGAGAGGTAGAACGACAAACAGGATTACAGAGGTGACGATGGTCTTTATCATACTCCATTTACATCAACAGTCATTTTGTAGTTTACAATTACTTCACAAGTTTCCTGGAATGGGCTGGATAACTTCCAAAAGTCTCTTCCACTTGTCTTCAAACATTCAACACTGGTGGCTACTTCTTCAGTGAAAGTGGAGCTTTTCGTCAATATTACTTGTAAGATAATGGGAGTTTTGGTTTACATTAGATCACCTTAAATATACTTCTTCTGAACATATTCAGTCATTAAGTCTGATATATCTTATGGTGAGGATCGTACTTAATAAGTTTACTCTTTGTAGGCTCAAATTTTCCATCATACCAACATAGCTAAAAAATGGAAACATAAACACATATGCAGTTTAATGTGATCCTTTATTGACAACGTTTCTCCCACACAGTGGACTTTTTCAAGTCACAAACAGATCTATCTGGGGTGGAAGGTACGTGAGTATTTATAGTCAGGTTCAGAATGTTGAGGTCAGGTGGAGAATGCTACATCTGATGATCCACTGGGTGGGGTTATAGAGTCTAAAATCTTGGGTAGCTTGGCAGGGGTATTGGACAAGTTGTGAGCAGACCTTCTGCAGTGTTCTATGTTCTTATGTGGGATAGCGATGAAGAAGTTTCATGGCAAGCGGTTCAGCTATGTTATAGATGCCATTGTTCTGGTTGAAATTGTTGGTTATAGAGATAAGCGATGATTCCAGGATTCTTCGGTATTGAGTGTTGTCTTCTGTGGCGATAAGTCTTGAGTTTCTGTAGTTAATTAAATGGTTGTGTGAATTGCGATGTTGTACACAGGCATTCCTTGTATCGTCAGTCCTGCTTGCGTATTGGTGTTCTGAAATACGTGTTTGGAGGTCTCTTGATGTTTCGCCCACATATAATTTGTTGCAGTCATTACAAGGGATTATGTATACCCCTGCAGAGGATGGAACTTTGTCCTGTCTACTGCAGGTGATGTCCTTGATGGCGTGGTTGTGAAGGTAGTTACTTGGAATGATGCATTGGAAAAGATGTTGGAAACATGTTTGGCAATGGAGTTGGTGGGGAGGACTATGTATCTCTTCTCGGCAATGTCTTCTCTGGGTGTGTTGAAGATGTTTAATGCCCGCCGTCTGCAGTCTCTGATGAAGTGACGAGGATAGTGGAGTTTAGAAAATACTTGTTCAATTATAGTGCATTCTTCCTCAAGTAACTCATTGCTGAAGATTCTGAGTGCGCGCAGGAAGAAGCCTATCATTACACCACGTTTAGTTTTGGAGTCGTGGTGAGAGTAGAAGTGGAGAAGATCGTTTTGGTTGTTTGGTTTTCGATAGACTTTAAAACAAAGTTCATGATCAGTTTTGCAGAGAAGAACATCAAGGAAAGGAAGAGTGTTGTCTACTTCTTCTTCAAGTGTGAACTGGATTGAGGGCTCGACCTGGTTGAGCTTGTCTTGGAGAGCTTGAACGTTGAAGCGCCTGGGAGTTATGAGGAGAATGTCGTCAACATAACGGAGTCAGGTAACATTAAACTGTTTATGTGTTTATGTTTCCATTGTGTCGGTATTTTATACCATTTATTTTCATAGCTAAAAAATCTTGAAATCGTTGAAATTCTTGCAATACCTGGAGAATGCCTCTTCTGATAGACTTCAAACTTTTAGTGCTGGCGTGATTTCCTGAATGAATGGTTCAAATTGTGAGATGGGGATACAGACATCCCTTTTAGCCAGTTTTATTAAATAATTTGTAATATTAACTTTCGTGCATTGAAGAATGTCTTTTCTTATTGGCTATCAAGCTGAAAATTTAAAAAAAAAAATTATAATGGTTCAAGTCTACACTGTAAATTTTTTATACAATTAATTTTAGCCTTCCAGGAAATATTAATTTTTATGTTAAACCTATAACAAATATTAATCCTATTTTAAAAGAACATTAGCTTTAAACATTGCTGTGATGTGCGCGGTGTCGAGAGAATTCTTTGGGATGGCTATGGGTTCACCTCTTAGCCCAACACAAGTTAACATTTGTATGGAGCACCTGGAGGAGGAGGGAATAAAACCACACATACCAGTAAACCAGTATACCAGAAACATTATGTGAACGATATCCTGGCTATCATGCCCGGATATTTTGACAACACTAGATTTAAGAAAATAAATACTGTAGAGCCTGCAGTTAAGTTCAACATAAAGGAGAGAGAGAGAGAGAGAGAGAGAGAGAGAGAGAGAGAGAGAGAGAGAGAGAGAGAGAGAGAGAGAGAGAGAGACAGAGAGAGACAGAGAGAGAGAGACAGAGAGACAGAGAGAGAGAGACAGAGAGACAGAGAGACAGAGAGACAGAAAGGCAAAGAGAGAAAGAGAGATCAGGATGGTTATCCACCTTTTTTACATTTATTAATTTGCAGGAACATTATATTGTATTTCAAGGTCTTCAGGAAATCTACCAATGCAGTTAGAATGATAACAAATTCTCACTATAGGCAGCACACTCCACCAATATTCAATACACTAAACCTATTCACCATACAAAACATTCATACTTATTACTGCACCTATTACATACATAGAACACTTAACTCTGATATTAACCCTCCCCTCAAACATCTCCTTGCCAACCTCAACAGAACACATGACGATAACACAAGGCACAGATCACTCTTTGATGTTCCTCGTGTCCATCTCACACTATGCAAAAACTCAATGCACATAAAGGCCCTAAAATCTGGAACTCATTACCTGTAAATATAAAAGAAACACTACCTGTTTATAAATTCAAGTCTCTTCTCAAAGATCACTTACTCACCCAAAACCAAATAAATACTGAATAACTGAACCTTATAAATTGTATATCTTAAATGTTTCTCACAATTATATCACATAAATGTTAAAACCTAAAACCCAATCTAACTTTATTATTTTTTAAATACACTACCTAACAGAATACTCCATTCTACTGAATGTACAACAATGCATACAACCATATGACCTGTCTTTGTAATACTCACTTGTGCTTTATAGTAATCTGTTTACATTAAAGTTTTATCACCGATGTCATCATTGCTTAGTTCATCTTAAGTTAATTTTAAGCCAGCCCGTAATGCTATGCATAGTATAAGTGGCTTTGGCATACTGCTCTTTTCTGTATTTTTTGTACCTCTGTATGTGTGCACAAATTTTTAAATAAATAAATAAATAAATAAAATAAAAGATATTTTGTTACACTTCTTATGACAACATGATGAGAGGATCATGACAGGAATCATTATAGGTCTCTATGTGAGAACAAGTAAGATCTCCAGCAATGCTTTCCTTGAAGAGGAATACCACTACATACACCAGGCTTTTATTACACTCAAACTACCATACCCCATATATTTCATTTACAGATGTTGGAGAAAAGCGGAGAGAATCGCCCGCACTAACAAAGACAGTCACCAGACAAATTCTTAGTATTTCCTCTCAGTCAGGTTTCAGACATCTCCAATCATCTTGTGAGGGTACATCCGTCATAGCCAACGTGATATCCAGCATTATCAGGAACGTGATAACAAAGTGGCGGCCACTGAAGAGGCTGGGCCAGGAGCTGTGATTCGACCCCTGCAGTCACAATTAGGTGAGTACAATTAGGGCCTGATCAACCAGGCTGTTACTGCTTGACGCACATAAACCTACGTACTAGCCACAACCTGGCTGGGTGGTAAGAAAATGGCTTTAGGTGCCTCTCCAGCGCCTTCTTGGAGACAGCCAGGGGACTATTGGTAATCCACTTTATATATGCTTGGAGGCAGTTGAACAGTATTGGGCACCTGACACTTATTGTGTTGTCTCTTAGCTTACTCGTGGCTCCGGTGCTTTTCATTAGTGGATGTTACGAACTATGCACGAGGGAGACATTTAGAGGCTTGGAACAACATACCAGAGAACGTTAGTAGATATGTCAGTCAATTTAAACCTGAGCTACACTCTACACCGAAACTCTAACAATCATCTCATAAACCTCAACGACGCCATATTAGTCATAATAAGAACCGACCAGCACCACAACCGCTGTTTACAATATGCTTTTATTGCCACTATGAAAACCATCACACAGAATTTAGACATATTTTTTAACATTAAATGTTCTCACCAGACTCTTCTTGCCCAAACTAGACTCAGCAATAACTTATCCCTGCGCTCGTATGCAGCACCTAACCTTCAACCCACGGTATATACTGTCTGATTCATTTCTCTATACTGGATCGATAATGTCTCCTTAATAAATACACTAATACCTCTCCTGTGGCTTATTTATAAAAGTGCTGGAACTTAAATACTATTCACAAGGTAGCATGAGGTGTTAGTCCTACTGCAGTGCTTTTTTATTCTCATGACTTTATGTTCGAAGCTCCAGCATTATTCATGATTATATGTATGCATAAAATATAATTATGAAGCCAAATCATATTTTTTCTGAAGCTGAAAAACATTTCTGTCACTATAATTTTATATAATATTTTGTAACAAAATACTAATATCATATATTCCCTACTGGGAACACGTGACATTTTTGGAATAAATATAAGTGAAATAGAACAAACAAAAGTGGATGAAAAGGGATTCCAGATGAAGACGAAATAGAATTTTTGTCATTAACGAATTGGTAGTCGACCAAACAGACGCAAATCAAAATTTAGTTTGCTTGGATGACAACAGATGGCATCATACAGACCAGAAATTGAAAAAAAAGGATTAGTAAAAAAATTGGTAAGTGAAAACCAGAAGGTAGATACCAAAAAGTCCTTCGAATATGTCAGGAGCAAAAAAAAAAAGTGAAAGCAAAAATAGACCTTTGACTAGCAGCGACAGAGAGTAATTAACATCAATAAAGAATGGTCTTGCTACTGACCTCTCCCAATACGTAGCCTTCATCAGCGCTTCACTGGTCAGTGTACATGCAATACCCGGCTTACACAAAACTTGTTTACATCAGAAGGTTAGTATGTCATTATGGGTCAAAGGTATATATGTCCATACCCAGAACATTTCATGTATGTATTTTTGCATGCTTGAGCGAATACCTGGATGCGATTACCTGTCCGTAGCTACAGGAGAACAAATGTTCTTATGTTCCGTCTACAGTATTTAATTTGCCATATATCTGTAAAGATTCCAGTGGTTGTAGCCTTACTACCTAGGATAGCATTCTATATATTTGCTACTCTTTTTGCGAAGGGAGGCATTTATAGTCTTTTTTGCACCACTATCCCATAAGCTAAGGATATAACAGCCCTAAATATGACAACCATTAACCTTCCTATAACAATATTCTTACCCAATACAGAACCACTATTTCTCAATATTTTCTCTATTTAACCTGACCCTCACAAGTGAATCTCACTTAATCTTTCTTCTCCTAGTTTTTGTACAAATCCCACATATTTTAAGATATTTCTGTAAATTTTCAATGTGTCCGTACACATAGTTACTGCATCTGTAGTTATAACATTACCCTCAATGATTCTTTTTATCGCAGTTTCAGCACAACTGCTAAACACTGATTTTAAAACTTTTCTCTACTTTTCAGTGTTTACTCTGGTTTATACACATGCAGTATGTCTTTTATAAAATATGCTCGTTTTAGTTCATCTTTCCTCTGTTTATTTCGCATTCGTCAATAAAAAAAAATAATACTTCCATCACTCCCGCATCATTCCTAGTTTTTAACATTTTTATTATTTCCTAGCTAGTCTTTCAATAAATATTTGTATAATAATTGAATTTTCTCCAACATTCTGTGTCTCTTACAGCATACTCTCACTCAACATATACTATCTGTGGAAAATATTGTATATTTTCCGAAAATACGGTAATTTGTAGGTAAATAGATGGCCTATATTGTATTTAATAAAAAATTGTCATAGAAAATGGGAAAGCCTGCATCTGCGCAGAGGGGCAGTCGCCATTTTGTTTGAATTGAATAACACGTTGTGAATAATGGGAAAATTTTTTCGTTAAAATCGGGCTGACACCTCTCAAATAGGAGGCAAAATTGCTGGTTGTGCATTCCTGCATAATTTGAGAATCAGGCGACAGGACAGGACAACTCCAGGAACCTCAGATAAGCTGTCTAAATTATGTTTAATTTCTGGCCAGTAAATTCTTCATAAATGTAGGCAAAAGGGGGGGGGGGTCCTGTACATGACACATTAATCTCCAGTCAAATTGGTGAGTGATATTAAGATATATTTTCCTTCTGTTATGTAATTGTGTATATATATATAACCATTTATTATTTTTAATATACAGTCCACAAAATTTATATATTTACCAGTATTCCTAATTATACATATTTCATTGGTAATTAATAGGTCCAGAGCAACTTGTGGATATGACAGTGGTAAGTATCGAAGGGGGACATTTTTGCGACCTAGGTGTCCCAAATTCCTACTTGTCTAACTGATAAATAATAATTATCTATGTTCATTTATCTTTATGTACATAATGATACATTCAGATAAATGCAATTTTCCACACTTTCCTATCCTTGCTTACCCTTCATACACAAAGTTAAGATTAGTCTTCTGAAATAATTTTCAGTAAAAGCCTATATATTTATATGGGTTTCTAGCGTTCTTAATGTTAATGTTGTATATCCCTAACCCATTCCGATGTAGCCTGTCTTCTCACACAAGATTGTGTATGTATTCACCAAGAAACTCCTCTCTTAACTAACTCATCACTTTTCCTTGAACAACGCTCACCTTCGTCTGTCTATTGTATATAACTATTACAGCGCCTGGACAGTAAAACAGGTTACCAATGTCTGTTAGGAGTCAAGAATCTGTTCATGCTTTTAAGCTTGTGGCTTAGCGCTTCTTCTTTTTGATTATAATAATAAATCATGCTTTAAGTCTCAATTGAAAGCAATTTTTTTTTTTTTACAGTTTACCATCCTGATGCTTTTACTGTCATTCTTGAAAATAAAATTTAGTATTCTATTTAATAGTAGTTGAATTCTCAGTTTGATGTGCCAGCGCTGGTGAATTTCTTGAAAGAACAGGCACTTAAAAAATATGATGTCACAAATTATTATTCTTATTAATATCTCTGATCATTCTTTCACCAAAGAAGACTATTATAATCTGCTGGCTCAACTTAGACGTTATTGAATAAGAGGACATTCTCATACATGAAATGTGACTTGAGGGACAGACATCATGTGACCATTAATGAGTGTTCTGCACCAACTCAATTGATCATCATACTGGTTCCACAAGGTAGTGTCCTGGGCCCTCCGCTATTTCTCATCTACATCAATGACCTTCCTAATGCTTTACTAGAACTTAAACCGATTTTGTTTGCAGATGGCACAACTTTTATTCCTTCAGATGCCGAACTTGCAAAAATCTCTAAATGGATTACATCCAGCAACTCTTACTAATTATTAACAAGACCTTCTACATAATGTTTGGGGAAAAATCTAAAATTGTTCATTTGATCATAAAGATTAACAATATATTCAGGACGAGGGGAAATTTTTTGAGAATATACCTGGAGAGCAAACTAAAATTCAACACAAACATACAGAACATCCCTAAAATATGTTATCATCTGAGGAGATGCAACAGAACACATCGACACAATACCAGGAACAAGTATCTCTGACATTCCACGTCTATGTCTAAACCTGTTCAAAAACTCCATCCAAATATAAAACCCAATATATATATATATTTATATATATATATATATATATATATATATATATATATATATATATATATATATATATGTGTGTGTGTGTGTGTGTGTGTGTGTGTGTGTGTGTGTGTGTGTGTGTGTGTGTGTGTGTGTGTGTGTGTGTGTGTGTGTGTGTGTGTGTGTGTGTGTGTGTGTGTATGTGTGTGTAACATTTACGAAGGGAGTCAAGGAAACCGGCAGGCCGGACTTGAGCCCTGGTGATCAGTGTTGTCAGGTTGACTTCCTCCCTTAATTAACCTCTACCTCTCCTTGTAGGACATACTCCTTGGCTACAGGACTAGCTTTGTAGTAAACTTTTGTACTTTCTCTAATTTCTTGACGCGTGTGTGTGTGTGTGTGTTTGTGTTTGTAAATTATCTTGGAGAGTCTTCCTGTTCTACGTTACTTTTCCAGGTTTATGTTACATCTCTTAAGTCACATCCGCTAATAAAATTATATTTTTCCCAATAATATGCTTCTCTTAAGTAAAGAACATGTTTTATTAGTTAAAGCTTATTTGTAATAGTTAAGAATATATTTTACCTTATTATAAATGAATAACTAGTTCAATTTTTGGGAAATACTCCAATTTTCTAGTCTGAAATTAGACTATTAAAATTTTTGTTAAACAATAATACCTTTACTTATTTAAGAATATCCAGTTTTTGACTCACCGAGACGTGTATCTTTCAATATATAATTATACATTAACAATTTACTTCAATTCCTCTGTCTGAATTTTTTGGGTTATTCCAGGTTCTCTACACATATGCTGCTATGTATGATAATTCTATGTAACTGTATTTGTGTATACCTGAATAAACTTACTTACTTACTTACTTACTAAGTAAGTTTGACTGGTAATGAGGTTACGTGTAGCCTTAACGGTTCTCCTGTAGACGATAAGTTTTAGACACAATTACCCAAACAACAGACGTTTATTAAAGCAAACTTTCACCAAGTATTTGTTGGGAAAGTCTATAGTAATCTTAAATATGTCATCAGGAACATGTAATATACTTTAGAAAGTACATTTTTTTTTCCAATGAGAACAAGTATTTATGGTGAGAGTAGTTTACTACAGTACCTCCAGGTAGCAGCCACACACAACCACACACAACCAACAGGATATCAGATCCTGAGGAAAGATAGAAGGAGTAGAGGGGGAGGAGGGGTTGCACTGCTCATAAAACACCAATGGGGATTTGAGGAAATGGAAGGCATGGACATGATTGGAGAAAGAGACTACATTGTAGGTACAATTCAGTCCGGAGAACATAAAGTAGTCATTGGAGTGATGTATAACCCACCACAGAACTGCAGGAGGCCAAGAGAGGAGTACGAAGAAAACAACAGGGTGATGGTGGACACACTGGCTGAGGTGGCAAGAAGAGCTCACTCGAGCAGAGCAAAGTTACTGGTAATGGGCGATTTCAACCACAGGGAGATCGACTGGGAAAACCTGGAGCCACATGGGGGTCCCGAAACATGGAGAGCAAAGATGATGGATGTGGTACTTGAAAACCTCATGCATCAACATGTCAGGGACACAACCAGAGAGAGAGGGGAGGATGAGCCAGCAAGACTGGATCTTGTGTTCACCCTGAGCAGTTCAGACATCGAGGACATCACTTACGAGAGGCCCCTTGGAGCTAGCGATCATGTGGTTCTGAGTTTTGACTATATAGTAGAGTTACAAGTGGAGAAGGTAACAGGAACTGAAGGGGACAGGCCAAACTATAAAAGGGGGGACTACACAGGTATGAGAAACTTCCTGCAGGAGGTTCAGTGGGACAGAGAAATGGTAGGAAAATCAGTAAACGAGATGATGGAATATGTGGCAACAAAGTGCAAGGAGGCAGAGGAAAGTTTTGTTCCCAAGGGAAACAGAAATAATAGGAAGACCAAGACGAGTCCTTGGTTTACCCGAAGGTGTAGGGAGGCAAAAGCTAAGTGCAACAGAGAATGGAAAAGGTACAGGAGGCATAGGACCCAGGAAAACAAGGAGATTAGTAGAAGAGCCAGAAACGAGTATGCGCAGATAAGGAGGGAGGCCCAGAGACAGTATGAAAACGACATAGCATCGAAAGTCAAATCTGACCCGAAACTGCTGTATAGCCACATTAGGAAGAAGACAACAGTCAAGGACCAGGTGATAAGGCTGAGGAAAGAAGGTGGGGAACTCACAAGAAACGATCAAGAGGTATGTGAGGAGCTCAACACGAGATTTAAGGAAGTATTTACAGTAGAGACAGGAAGGACTCTGGGGGGACAGACCAGATGGGGACACCAACAAGGAATACACCAACAAGTGTTGGACGACATACATACAGATGAGGAGGAGGTGAAGAAACTGCTAAGGGACATCGATACCTCAAAGGCAATGGGACCGGACAACATCTCTCCATGGGTCCTTAGAGAGGGAGCAGATATGTTGTGCGTACCACTTACCACAATCTTCAACACATCCCTGGAAACTGGGCAACTACCTGAGGTATGGAAGACAGCAAATGTAGTTCCCATTTTCAAAAAAGGAGACAGAAAAGAGGCACTAAACTATAGACCTGTGTCATTGACGTGTATAGTATGCAAAATTATGGAGAAGATTATCAGGAGGAGAGTGGTGGAGCACCTGGAACGGAACAGGAGTATAAATGCCAACCAGCACGGATTCACGGAAGGCAAATCCTGTGTCACAAACCTTCTGGAGTTTTATGATAAAATAACAGAAGTAAGACAAGAGAGAGAGGGGTGGGTTGATTGCATCTTCTTGGACTGCAAGAAGGCCTTTGACACAGTTCCTCACAAGAGATTAGTGCAGAAGCTAGAGCATCAGGCGCATATAACAGGAAGGGCACTGCAATGGATCAGAGAATACCTGACAGGGAGGCAACAACGAGTCATGGTACGTAATGATGTATCACAGTGGGCACCTGTGACGAGCGGGGTCCCACAGGGGTCGGTCCTAGGACCAGTGCTATTTTTGGTATATGTGAACGACATGACGGAAGGGTTAGACTCAGAAGTGTCCCTGTTTGCAGATGATGTGAAGTTAATGAGGAGAATTAAATCTGATGAGGACCAGGCAGGACTTCAAAGAGACCTGGACAGACTGGACACCTGGTCCAGCAAATGGCTTCTCGAATTTAATCCTGCCAAATGCAAAGTCATGAAGATAGGGGAAGGGCACAGAAGACCACAGACAGAGTATAGGCTAGGTGGCCAAAGACTGCAAACCTCACTCAAGGAGAAAGATCTTGGGGTGAGTATAACACCGAGCATGTCTCCGGAAGCACACATCAATCAGATAACTGCTGCAGCATATGGGCGCCTGGCAAACCTGAGAACAGCATTCCGACACCTTAGTAAGGAATCATTCAAGACACTGTACACCGTGTATGTCAGGCCCATACTGGAGTATGCAGCACCTGTTTGGAACCCGCACTTGATAAAGCACGTCAAGAAACTAGAGAAAGTACAAAGGTTTGCAACAAGGTTAGTTCCAGAGCTAAGGGGAATGTCCTATGAAGAAAGATTAAGGGAAATCGGCCTGACGACACTGGAGGACAGGAGGGTCAGGGGAGACATGATAACGACATATAAAATACTGCGTGGAATAGACAAGGTGGACAAGGACAGGATGTTCCAGGGAGGGGACACAGAAACAAGAGGCCACAATTGGAAGTTGAAGACACAAATGAGTCAGAGAGATAGTAGGAAGTATTTCTTCAGTCATAGAGTTGTAAGGCAGTGGAATAGCCTAGAAAATGACGTAGTGGAGGCAGGAACCATACACAGTTTTAAGACGAGGTTTGATAAAGCTCATGGAGCGGGGAGAGAGAGGGTCTAGTAGCAACCGGTGAAGAGGCGGGGCCAGGAGCTAGGACTCGACCCCTGCAACCACAAATAGGTGAGTACAAATAGGTGAGTACATATACAACTGAAACCCCCATAGGTCCTCTGCCCCCACTCCCCACACCACAGACCCCACCCACATATCATCCCTCTATAGGCCCTCGCCAGGGCACCTGCTCCCCCTAACCCACCTCTCTCCCCAGACCACGGTTATAGAAAAGAAGTTGAAGGTTTGTTACAGGAACACGGATGGAATAACGAATAAATGTGAGGAGTGGCATGAAAGAATCAAGGAGATGTCCCCAGACATCGTAGCGGTTACAGAAACAAAACTCACCGGGATAATAACAGATGCAATCTTCCCACTCGGATATCAGATCCTGAGGAAGGATAGAAGGAGCAGGGGGGGGGGGAGTAGAGGTTGCACTGCTAATTAAAAACCGGTGGAGTTACCAAGAAATGGAAGGTATGGACGAGATTGGAGAAAGGGATTACATAGTAGGTACAGTTCAGTCAGGGGAACACAAGGTAGTCATTGCAGTGATGTATAACCCACCACAGAACTGCAGGAGGCCAAGAGAGGAATATGATGAGTGCAACAGAGCAATGGTGGACACACTAGCTGAGGTGGCAAGAAGGGCTCACTCGAGTAGAACAAAGTTACTGGTCATGGGTGACTTCAATCACAGGGAAATTCATTGGGAAAACCTGGAACCACATGGGGGTCCTGAAACATGGAGAGCCAAGATGATGGATGTGGTGCTGGCAAATCTCATGCACCAACATGTTAGGGATACTACCAGAGAGAGAAGGGAGGATGAACCAGCAAGACTGGACCTTGTGTTCACCCTGAGTAGCTCAGACATTGAGCACATCACATATGAAAGGCTCCTTGGAGCTAGTGACCACATAGTTATGAGCTTTGAATACATCGTGGAGCTAAAAGTGGAGAGGGTAACAGGAGCAGAAAGGAAAAAGCCAAACTATAAAAAGGAGGACTACACAAGAATGAGGACCTTCCTGCAGGAGGTTCAGTGGGAAGAGGAGTTGGTAGGAAAATCAGTAAACGAAATGATGGACTTCATAACAACAAAATGCAAGGAGGCAGAGGAAAGATTTGTTCCCAAGGGTAACAGAAATAACTGGAAGGACAGAACGAGCCCTTGGTTTACCCGAAAATGTAGGGAGGCAAAAACTAAGTGCACTAGAGAATGGAAAAAGTAGAAAAGGCAAAGGACTCAGGAAAATAAAGAGATTAGTTGACGAGCCAGAAACGAGTATGCACAGATAAGGAGGGAGGCCCAGCGGCAGTATGAAAACGACAAAGGATCGAAAGTCAAGCCTGACCCGAAACTGCTTTACAGCCACATCAGGAGGAAGACAACAGTCAAGGACCAGGTAATCAGGCTGAGGAAAGAAGGTGGGGAGCTCACAAGAAACGACCAAGAAGTATGTGAGCCCAACATGAGATTTCAGGAAGTATTTACAGTGGAGGCTGAAGGGGCACTGAGAAGACAAAACAGTGGGGTACAGCAACAAGAAATATACCAACAAGTATTGGATGAATTACACACAACTGAGGAGGAGGTGGAGAAGCTCCTAAGTGACATTGATACCTCAAAGGCGGTGGGACCGGACAACATCTCTCTGTGGGTCCTTAGAGAGGGAGCAGAGACACTACATGTGCCACTAACCAAAATCTTCAACACTTCCTTTGAGACTGAGTAACTGCCTGAAGTATGGAAGAAGGCAAATGTAGCCCCCATCTTTAAGAAAGGAGACAGAAATGAAGCACTAAATTATAGAACAGTGTCACTGACGTGTACAGTATGCAAAGTCATGGAGAAGATTATCAGGAGGAGAGTGGTGTAGCAGCTTGAGTGGAGCAAGATTATAAACGACAGCCAGC
Organism: Cherax quadricarinatus; assembly: GCF_038502225.1. Lineage (NCBI taxonomy): Eukaryota > Metazoa > Arthropoda > Malacostraca > Decapoda > Parastacidae > Cherax > Cherax quadricarinatus. The sequence continues at coordinate 6,174,927 of NC_091294.1, read as the reverse complement.
ACGGATTCAGGGAAGGCGTCACAAACCTACTAGAGTTTTATGACAAGGTAACTGAAGTAAGAAATGAGAGGGAGGGGTGGGTTGATTGCATTTTCTTGGACTGCAAGAAGGCCTTCGACACAGTTCCTCACAAGAGATTAGTACAGATGCTAGAGTAACAGGCACATATAACAGGAAGGGCACTGCAGTGGATCAAAGAATACCTGACAGGGAGGCAACAGCGAGTCATGATCCGTGATGAGGTATTACAGAGGGCGCCGGTGACGAGCGGGGTCCCACAGGGGTCAGTCCTGGGACTAGTGCTATTCTTGGTATATGTGAACGACATGACGGAAGGGATAGACTCAGAGGTGTCCCTGTCTGCAGATGATGTGAAGTTAATGAGGAGAATTATTTCAGATGCGGACCAGACAGGTCTACAAAGAGACCTGGACAGGCTGGATGCGTGGTCCAGAAACTTGCTCCTAGAATTTAACTCCGCCAAATGCAAAGTCATGAAGATCGGAGAAGGACACAGAAGACCGCAGACAGAGTATAGGTTAGGAGGCCAAAGATTGCAAACCTCACTCAAGGAGAAAGACCTAGGAGTGAGTATAATACCGAGTACATCGCCAGAAGCACACATTAACCAGATAACTGCTGCGGCACATGGGCGCTTGGCAAACCTGAGAATAGCGTTCCGGTACCTCAGTTAGGAATCGTTCAAGACTTTGTACACAGTGTACGTCAGGCCCATACTGGAGTACGCAGCACCAGTTTGGAACCTACACCTGGTCAAACACGTCAAGAAATTAGAGAAAGTGCAAAGGTTTGCAACAAGGCTAGTTCCAGAGCTAAGGGGAATGTCCTATGAAGAAAGGTTAAGGGAAATCGATCTGACGACACTGGAGGACAGGAGGGTCAGGGGAGACATGATAACGACATACAAAATACTGCGTGGAATAGACAAGGTGGACAGAGACAGGATGTTCCAGAGATGGGACACAGAAACAAGGGGTCACAAATGGAAGCTGAAGACTCAGATGAGTCAAAGGGATGTTAGGAAGTATTTCTTCAGCCACAGCGTTGTTAGGAAGTGGAATAGTCTGGCAAGCGATGTAGTGGAGGCAGGAACTATACATAGTTTTAAGACGAGGTATGATAAAGCTCATGGAGCAGGGAGAGGGAGGACCCAGTAGCGGTCAGTGAAGAGGTGGGGCCAGGAGCTGAGTCTCGACCTCTGCAACCACAATTAGGTGAGTACAACTGTCATCTCACTCTTTGATGCCTTTGATCCTGCAGTTGTCACCAGTCCTTCTATCTTCTTTTGTTCACCTTCGTCTTCCCTTGCTACCTACCTCTTGTAGTTCAAAAAACACCACGGATTTTTTTTTCATTTTTTTCTGTATGACTTACCATAAGTAGGGTTTGTTTGTTTACAACTTCTTTTACAGGACATGAAGGTGTATTGCCAGCACTATCGAGGTCCACTTGTGAATCACTCTGTGACTCAAGAAACACTTGCTAACGTCACTCAGGTTCATCTGTGGTTTTGCTCCCATCTGTGTCTCGTTGCTCCAGGTTTTTCTACTCTCGAACGGTCTGCTTTTATCTGCCTTGTCGATTTCTGTCAGGATTATGTATGTCGTGATCAAGTCCCCTCTTACTCTCCTTGCGTTTAGGGTTACAAGGTTCAGTTTTTTGTCTTTCTGGGTATCTCAGTCCTCTGGGTTTTGGGACAAGTCTTACTGCAAACCTCTGAAGCTTCTCTAATGGAAATAAATGGTAGAAAATACCAGCATAATAGAAAATAAATATAAATGCAGTATAATGCAATCCTTCATTAACTACGTTTCACCCACATAGTGAGCTTCATCAAGTCACAAACAGATCTACCTCTGGGTAAAGAGTATATGAATGTATATAGTGTGGAGTCAGGTGGAGAATGTTGGGTAGGTTGGATCTGAGACTGACCTGCATGGAATCGTGATATATTTTTCGTGACTCTGATCTCAAGATCTCTTTTTTTTCTCTCTGCTACAGTCAGGTTTTCTCGCCCAAGGCTATACTCCATGTCTGGTCTCTCTTCTTTTCTCATCCTCATTTCCCATCTGTTACTTCAGTTACAGGGGTCGAATCTCAGCTCCTGGCCCTGTTTCTCAGCTCGTCGCTTGCTGACCTTACTCCCTTTTGGACTAGTGTTTCCTGTCATATTTATTTTGTAAAATTATGCATCAAGCCTGTCCTCTCCAGCCTTGAGGGCCAAGAGGACTGTCTTCCTCAATGGACTTGACAGGCTGATTACTACTCAACCCATCGATGATCTCAAGACTTCAATAGAGGATCAGAACAACTGGGGTCCGTAGGCCACATCTCTAAAATCCCTAATGCTTCGTCAGTACTAAAGATCACCTTTACTGACGTACGAATGGCTGCCCAAGCTCTTGCTGACGGTATGGCCATCTACTACTATTACATCAGTCCCAACTACATTGAAGCAGAAAGATATCAACACACATCTCGCAGTGCTGGAACTGCTACTCCTACCTGCACACTACCAAGGATTGTCCTATTAAAGACAAGAAATTCTGCTCTACCTGTGAAGGACACGACTTCAAGGCTTGTTCCACCACCACTCCACCTAAATGTCTGAGCTGTAAGAGAAACCACCACACTCTTGAGACGAGCACCACCCTTCTTGAGACAAGAAAAACCTGGAAGAAGAACAGAAGAAACCATCGATATGGTTTCCAACATACGCTGCCATCACCAAGCTACAAGTTAATACCACCAAAATTCTCAGGGCAAGATAAGATAAGATCTCGTTCGGATTTTTAACCCCGGAGGGTTAGCCACCCAGGATAACTCAAGAAAGTCAGTGCGTCATAGAGGACTGTCTAACTTATTTCCATTGTGGTCCTCAATCTTGTCCCCCAGGATGCGATCCACACAAGTCGACTAACACCCAGGTACCTATTTGCTGCTAGGTGAACGGGACAACAGGTGTAAGGAAACGTGTCGAAATGTTTCCGCCCGCCGGGAATCGAACCCGGGCCGTCCGAGTGTAAAGCGGAAGCTTCAGCCACCAGGCCACCGGGCCACCGGGCCACGCTACCTACGTCTCCCACCAACATATTTACTCCACTTCCCGAAGGTGCTCCAACAAAGATGTACTGCTGCATGATGTACACACACATGCAGAACATGGCCACTCCAGGAACCTTCAACTCCACTATCAATGAGATCTTCAGACTCAACAACATTCCCAGTCTTATCTTCCTTGATTCGTCACCTTCAGCAGCAATACTCAAAGCTACTTCAACAAAAGTCAGTCTCGCAGTTCCTGCAGAAAGAATTCCTCCACCAGAGCAATGTACTCGCTCAGTGGCATTACTCCTACCAATGTCCCCACTGATACACCATCTACGACTTCCACCGTCACTTCCACATATATTACATATATCACGCCATCCACGACGCCCACCGCCTCTGCTACAGATATCACCACTAACAGCCCACCTACGACCGCCACCGCCACTGCTACTAACCAATCACAATCCCCACCTAAAACCTTCACACCAGACAAAGTAGCAAGATTCTGTTCAAAACTAATGGAACTACAAGTGCCTAAGTAAGCAAAATGGCGAGGCATGAGGTTCTACACAACTGACCAATACAGTGATGCAATGTATTGACATCTCTACACTCGACTCCAGGATGGAACTGTCAAGTTTACCGGCGCACCTGAACAAGTGCGCAGCACTCAAGAAATGTTTGAGGACACGGAATAGTTTCTAGCAGACTTCAACATCAGGATCAAACTTGTTCAAGTATCAAGAACGAAGTTTAGAAACATTAAAAACGGTACTGCCCACTAGCAAGCTCCCTGTCCACCAATCATCATGAAGCTGAGTTTCTCCAGCGCTCGGGCTGCTGCCTGAAGCTGGGGTATGGCCCCAGAAGAACCCAATAGTGATTGCTTCCTTTGCTCTTTCTGACATCGCCGGCTGTTGAGCAGCTGACATGCCTTTCCAGAAAATCCCATGACAGGGAGCCAAGGCCGGGTCACCACCTGGATAAGACCCAGGCCGGGATAGTACCGGCGAATCTAGAAGATGAAGTCTGCCTCGATTATTACGGCATCCAGGTCATTTCATATCAGGGTCGCTCTGAGGCTGTGACTTACAGAAAAAGGGACTTTGAATTTCAACTGTACTCCATGTAATTGTTCCATACTTATCGAAAAATCTATTTCCGTTCCCCATCAAATCATCTGAGTATTTTATATGTTATTATCATGTCTCCTCTTGATCTTTTATCTTCAGATTCAGTACTTCAAGCTTCTCCTCATAGCCTGTGCCCCCAAGCTCTGGGACTAGTCTTATACTTACATATTCTTCCCAGCTACTCAGTATGTTGTACTGGCTTCCACGCTGGTAATACATAACACAAACCGGGCACATACTCAGTATGTTGTACTGGCTTCCACGCTGGTAACATATAACACAAACCGGGCACATACTCAGTATGTTGTACTGGCTTCCACGCTGGTAACACATAACACAAACCGGGCACATACTCAGTATGTTGTACTGGCTTCCACGCTGGTAACACATAACACAAACCGGGCACATACTAAGTATGGTGTACTGGCTTACACGTTGGTAACACACAACATGGGCCGGACACATACTCAGTATGTTGTACTGGCTTCCACGCTGGTAACACATAACACAAGCCGGGCACATACCCAGTATGTCGTAATGGCCTCCACGCTGGTAACACACAACATAGGCCGGACACATACTCAGTATGTTGTACTGGCTTCCACGCTGGTAACACATAACACAAGCCGAGCACATACTCAGTTTGTTGTACTGGCTTCCACGCTGGTAACACATAACACAAGCCTGACACATACTCAGTATGTTGTACTGGCTTCCACGCAGGTAAGACATAACAGGCCGGACACATACTCAGTATGTTGTACTGGCTTCCACGCTGGTAACACATAACACAAACCGGGCACATACTAAGTATGTTGTACTGGCTTACACGCTGGTAACACACAACATAGGCCGGACACATACTCAGTATGTTGTACTGGCTTCCACGCTGGTAACACATAACACAAGCCGGGCACATACCCAGTATGTCGTAATGGCTTCCACGCTGGTAACACACAACATAGGCCGGACACATACTCAGTATGTTGTACTGGCTTCCATGCTGGTAACACATAACATAGGCCGGACACATACTCAGTATGTTGTACTGGCTTCCACGCTGGTAACACATAACACAAGCCGAGCACATACTCAGTTTGTTGTACTGGCTTCCACGCTGGTAACACATAACACAAGCCTGACACATACTCAGTATGTTGTACTGGCTTCCACGCAGGTAAGACATAACAGGCCGGACACATACTCAGTATGTTGTACTGGTTTCCACGATGGTAACACATAACACAAGCAGGACACATACTCAGTATGTTGTAGTGGCTTCCACGCAGGTAACATATAACACAAGCCGGACACATACTCAGTATGTTGTACTGGCTTCCACGCTTGTAAGACATAACACATGCCGGACACATACTCAGTATGTTGTACTGGCTTCAACGCTGGTAACACATAACACATGCCGGACACATACTCACTCAGTATGTTGTACTGGCTTCCACGCTGGTAACACATAACACATGCCGGACACATACTCACTCAGTATGCTGTACTGGCTTCCACGCTGGTAACACATAACACAGGCCGGGCACATACTCAGTATGTTGCACAGGCTTCCACGCTGGTAACACATAACACAGACCGGACACATACTCAGTGTGCTGTACTGGCTTCAACGCTGGTAACACATAACACAGGCCGGACACATACTCAGTATGTTGTACTGGCTTCCACGCTGGTAACATATAACACAAGCCGGACACATACTCAGTATGTTGTACTGGCTTCCAAACTAGTAAGACATAACACAGACCGGACACATACTCAGTATGTTGTACTGGCTTCCACGCTGGTAACACATAACAAAAGCCTGACACATACTCAGTATGTTGTACTGGCTTCCATGCTGGTAACACATAACACAAGCCGGACACATACTCAGTATGTTGTACTGGCTTCCACGCTGGAAACAGATAACAGAAGCCGGACACATACTCAGTATGTTGTACTGGTTTCCACGATGGTAACACATAACACAAGCCGGACACATACTCAGTATGTTGTACTGGTTTCCACGCTGGTAACACATAACACAAGCCGGACACATACTCAGTATGTTGTTCTGGCTTCCTCGCTGGTAACAGATAACAGAAGCCGGACACATACTCAGTATGTTGTACTGGTTTCCACGATGGTAATATATAACACAAGCCGGACATATACTAAGTATGTTGTACTGGCTTCCACGCTGGTAAGACATAACACATGCCGGACACATACTCAGTATGTTGTACTGGCTTCCTCGCTGGTAAGATGTAACACATGCCGGACACATACTCAGTATGTTGTATTGGCTTCCACGCTGGTAAAACATAACACAGGCCGGACACATAGTATGTTGTACTGGCTTCCACGCTGGTAACACATAACACAAGCCGGACACATACTCAGTATGTTGTACTGGCTTCCACGCTGGTAAGACATAACACAGGCCGGACACATACTCAGTATGTTGTACTGGTTTCCACGATGGTAACACATAACACAAACCGGACACATACTCAGTATATTGTAGTGGCTTCCACGCTGGTAACATGTAACACAAGCCGGACACATACTCAGTATGTTGTACTGGCTTCCACGCTTGTAAGACATAACACATGCCGGACACATACTCACTCAGTATGTTGTACTGGCTTCCACGCTGGTAACACATAACACATGCCGGACACACACTCACTCACATGCCGGACACATACTCACTCAGTATGTTGTACTGGCTTCCACGCTGGTAACACATAACACATACTCAGTATGTTGCACTGGCTTCCACGCTGGTAACACATAACACAGACCGGACACATACTCAGTGTGCTGTACTGGCTTCCACGCTGGTAACACATAGCACAGGCCGGACACATACTCAGTATGTTGTACTGGCTTCCACACTGATAACACGTAACATGCCGCACACATACTCAGTGTGCTGTACTGGCTTCCTTGCTGGTAACACATAACACAAGCCGGACACATACTCAGTATGTTGTACTGGCTTTCAAACGGTAAGACATAACACAGACCGGACACATACTCAGTATGTTGTACTGGTTTCCACGCTGGTAACATATAACACAAGCCTGATACATACTCAGTATGTTATACTGGCTTTCAAGCTGGTAACACATAACACAAGCCGAACACATACTCAGTATGTTGTACTGGCTTCCACGCTGGTGACACGTAACACAAGCCGGACACATACTCAGTATGTTGTACTGGCTTCCAAGCTGGTAACACGTAACACAAGCCGGACACATACTCAGTATGTTGTACTGGCTTCCACGCTGGTAACACATAATACAAGCCGGACACATACTCAGTATGTTGTACTGGCTTCCACGCTGGTAAGACATAATACAGGACGGAGACATGCTCAGTATGTTGTACTGGCTTCCACGCTGGTAACACATAACACTAGCCGGACACATACTCAGTATGTTGTACTGGCTTCCACGCTGGTAACAGATAACAGAAGCCGGAAACATACTCAGTATGTTGTACTGGCTTCCACGCTGGTAACACATAACACAAGCCGGACACATACTCAGTATGTTGTACTCTCTTCCACGCTGGTAAGACATAACACAGGCCGAACACGTGCTTAGTATGTTGTACCGGCTTCCACGCTGGTAACACATAACTCATGCCGGACACATACTCAGTATGCTGTACTGGCTTCCACGCTGGTTACAGATAACAGAAGCCGGACACATACTCAGTATGTTGTACTGGCTTCCACGCTGGTAACACATAACACAAGCCTGACACATACTCAGTATGTTGTACTGGCTTCCACGGTGGTAAGACATAACACAGGCCGGACACATACTCAGTAAGTTGTACTGGCTTCCACGCTGGTAACACATAACGCAAGCCGGACACATACTCAGTATGTTGTACTTGCTTCCACGCTGGTAAGACATAACATAGGCCGGACACATGTACACAGGGCAGAAAATGACATTGTTAAGTGCCCAGAAAATTCGTTGTAAATTTGCTACACAGACATGTGTGTGTGTGTGTGTGTGTGTGTGTGTGAGTGTGTGTGTGTGTGTGTATGTGTACCTCTGCTTAAAGCTATGTATGGATTCTGCCTCCACTACATCACTTCCCAAACTATTCCACTTCCTGACTACTCTGTGGCTGAAGAAATACTTCCTAACATCCCTGTGATTCATCTGTGTTTTCAACTTCCAACTGTGTCCTCTTGTTGCTGTGTCCTATCTCTGGAACATCCTTTCTTTGTCCACCTTGTCAATTGTTTTCAGTATTTTGTGTGTCGTTATCATGTACCCCCTATCACTTCTGTCCTCCAGTGTCATCAGATTGATTTCCCTTAACCTCTCCTCGTAGGACATACCTCTTAGCTCTAGGACTAGTCTTGTTGCAAACCTTTGCACTTTCTCTAGTTTCTTTACGTGCTTGGCTAGGTGTGGGTTCCAAACTGGTGCCGCATACTCCAATATGGGCCTAACGTACACGGTGTACAGGGTCCTGAACGATTCCTTATAAAGATGTCGGAATGCTGTTCTAAGGTTTGCTAGGCGCCCATATGCTGCAGCAGTTATTTGGTTGATGTGCGCTTCAGGAGATGTCCCTGGTGTTATACTCACCCCAGGGTCTTTTTCCTTGAGTGAGGTTTGTAGTCTCTGGCCCCCTAGACTGTATTCTGTCTGCAGTCTTCTTTGCCTTTCCCCAATCTTCATGACTTTGCACTTGGTGGGGTTGAACTCCAGGAGCCAATTGCTGGACCAGGTCTGCAGCCTGTCCAGATCCCTTTGTAGTTCTGCCTGGTCTTCGATCGAATGAATTCTTCTCATCAACTTCACGTCATCTGCAAACAGGGACACTTCGGAGTCTATTCCTTCCGTCATGTCGTTCACAAATACCAGAAACAGCACTGGTCCTAGGACTGACCCCTGTGGGACCCTGCTGGTCACAGGTGCCCACTCTGACACCTCGCCACGTACCAAGACTCGTTGCTGTCTTCCTGACAAGTATTCCCTGATCCATTCTAGTGCCTTCTCTGTTATCCCTGCTTGGTCCTCCAGTTTTTGCAGTTGTTAGGACTTTAAACTAGGATTAGTTAGAGGTATGGGTTTAGAAATGATAAATAATGAGTATGGATATATTGACTTATGCTCTGATATTAAGAATCTTGATAGTAACTGTCATGGAGTAACTCTGGGTAATGATAATTTCAGAAATTGTGTAAAAACAAAGATCAATAGGAAAAATGTGCAGAAGAAAAAACATATGATGGTATTTTATGCTAACAGTCGAAGTGCAAGAAATAAAATTAATGAACTACGTTTGGTAGCATGTGCTGGGAACTTTGATATCAGTGCATTAACTGAAACGTGGTATGATTTAAAGAGTCGGGATATGACTGCTGAGTGTAATATTCAGGGATTTAAGTTGTTCAATGTAGATAGATGTGATGGGAAGGGGGGAGGAGTTGCATTATATGTTCGAGAAAATATTAATTGTTGCATAAAAACAGGTATAAAAATAGATGGAGCAGTAACAGAATCTGTTTGTAATAAAGTTGGTAGAATTACCGACAATATGTAAAGTAAAAGGACACAAGTGCAACTAATGTGACATTTATTGTGGCAACGTTTCGCTCTCCAGGAGCTTTGTCAAGCCATTACAAACAATACATGGACACAGAGGGTCCATGTATTGTTTGTAATGGCTTGATAAAGCTCCTGGAGAGCGAAACGTTGCCACAATAGGTGTCACATTAGTTGCACTTGTGCCCTTTTACTTTACATATTGTCGGTAATTCTACCAACTTTATTACGATAATGAATATGATATTGTTTATTTGGATTTTAGTAAAGCCTTCGATAGAGTACCTCACAAGAGGTATAGGAGGTAAAGTTCTAGCATGGATTGAGGCATGGCTTACCAATAGAAAGCAGAGATTGAACATTAAAATGGTATAAAATACCGACAGGTTGTTAGGTAAGACACATATGCAACAGTTAGGTATCTTTATTATGAAACGTTTCGCCTACACAGTAGGCTTCTTCAGTCAAGTACAGAAAAGTTGATAGAAGCAGAAGATACTTGAAGACGATGTAATCAGTCCATTACCCTTAAAGTTTTGAGGTGGTCAGTCCCTCAGTCTGGAGAAGAGCATTGTTCCATAGTATGAAACAATATGGAGATGAAGTAACGAACGAACGAAAGTTCAGGTAAGATCCCAAATGGGATGAGCGGGGAAGACGGGACAGACGAAGAATAGTGCTGGAGAGGAGTGTTCTTAGTCGTAGAAATAGAGCCAGGGCTTAACCCAGCAGCAAAGGCGATCGTGGGACAGATATTGAAAAGAGAAATTCCGGTTCTTCTGTTGGGACTCCGGTGGGGTGAGCTGGGAGTAAGGGACTTGCGACGTTTAGAGCTAGAGAGGAGTGCAGAACTGAGTCATGTCTTAACCCAAAAAGCTAAGGCGAACGTGGGTCAGAGAATGGTACCTGTCTTAGAAGGTACCTGTCAGCGGATCCAAGGTTATTTGTAAGTAGGGTTAGGAGCAGGATCATGCAAGGAGTAGAAAAGGTTGTGTTGGTTTGTGGGTCTGCGAATGTCTTCGTCAAGGAGAGAGGTCCAGTAGTCATGTCGTGTCTCAAGTTTGTCTATGTCTGTCACTGAGCCTCTTCCAGTACAGATTCAGCGCAGGGACGTCTAACTGGGCATGGAGAGACTCGCTTGTGGCGAAGTCCTCCCATCTGACATCAAGCACCCAGCGCAGCGCCTTGTTCTGGACACGCTGCAGTTTAAGTAAGTTTGTTTTTGCTGCAAGAGAGAGGGCTAGAGGAGAGTAAGTTATCAGAGGACGTATAAGGGATTTGTAGAGGTGTAGTTTGGTACTTTGAGAGGCATGTTTCAGCTTGTAGAGGCCCGCAAGGGCCTTACTAGCTATTGCATGCCTTGAGTGAATGTGTCCGTGTAAACGAAGAAGGTAGTCAAGATTAACGCCAAGGAGAGTGACAGATTGTGTGATAGGGAAGTAAGTGCGGGTGTCAGCTGTTCTGAGTTCGACAGGTAATGGAGGATCACGTTTCCTGTAGTTAAAATACGTAATGCTGGATTTTGCTGCATTGGTTTTGATATTCCATTTTTGTTCCCAGATGGCTATCCTGTCAACCTCATTTTGTGTTTTGTGTGTGAGTGTATCTATATTGGCATGAGTGATAAGTTGTGTAATGTCGTCTGCATAGGCTAGTGTGATGGAGTTGTGGTATACAGGTGTTGGAATGTCGTTAGTGTATAAAATGTAGAGGGTAGGGGAAAGGACAGATCCCTGGGGTACTCCAGCATTTAGTGTGAAGTAGTCAGAGTAACAGCCTTGGAATTTGATTCTCATGGTACGGCCGTCTAGGAAGTTGCAGAGGAGTTTACGAGTATTGAGAGGCAGGTTGAAGTTAGTGCAGAGTTTGTACTTGAGCCCCTCGTGCCACACAGTGTCAAAAGCTTTTTCAACGTCTTTTGCAACCAGGGCTGTCCTGTTTCTTTGTTTTGTGTTTATGTGGATGTAGTTGAGAATGATGTTAATGGCATCCTGTGTGGATCTGTGTGTTCTGAAGCCAAACTGGCCATCTGAAAGTAGAGAATTATGTTCCAGGTATCTGCGAAGGCGATGATTAATGAGTTTTTCAAAGAGTTTTCCTAAAGTTTCGAGGAGGCTGATAGGGCGATAGTTTCTAGGGTCAGAGTGGTCTTTATTGGGTTTAGGAAGGAGGATAGCAGTAGCAGCTTTGAAGAGGGAAGGGAAGTATCCAGAGGCAAGGGAGGCATTGAGGAGGTTTGTGTAGGCAGTAATGATAGAGTCAGGAAGGTGTTTCAGGATAATATGGTTTAGGCCAGAGGCACCAGGAGCCTTTGGAGGAAGGTGTCTGAGGAGAGTTTTAATGTCTGTGTTGGTGAAAGGAGTGTCGAGTTCTTGGGAGGAGGTAAGAGTGTCTAGATGTATGTGGCTGTCTGGTGTTGTTTCTTGTGTGTGTGCAGTGTTCCAGTGTTCTATGTTCTGAATGTGTTGAATAACGTTAGGGCGAGGTGGGTGAGGGTGGAAGATGTTCTCCCAGATGTGTTTGAAGATGTTGGTAGCAGCCTGTGGGTCTGAGATGTGTGTGTTGTTGTGGGTGATGTGTTTGAATTTGTTGGTGGGAGTAGTGCCTCTTATTTTTTTGATAAAGTTCCAGAAGGCTTTAGTGTTTTTAACACGCTGCCTGTCCGCTTGTTGTATTAGTCGTGACCAGTGATTGTTGTGGTCTTGGTCTAGGCTGTGTAAAATGTTGTTTCTAAGGTAAGTGAGATCTAATCGGACTTGATTAAATCTATGTGTGTTGTAGAGGAAGCGGTTGTGGTAGCAGATAATTAGTCTTCTTGTTCTGAGTGACGGTTTGAAGGAATAACGAGTGGTGTGAATTTTCTTTGGTATTGCGATGTTGGCTGCTTGTGTAATGGTGTCCTGGATGAGATCAAGTTGAGTATCGATGTCAGAGATAGGTTTGTTGTTGTATGCATAGGTGAGGTTAATATTGTCTATGTGTTGTTTGAAAGCATCCCAGTCAGCGTTCTTGTAGGAGAATGAAGGTGTGGTGGGAATGAGGATAGGGTTGGAGGAGATGTGTAAGATGACTGGGATGTGATCAGAGCCTGTAATAGGGCCAGGTGAGATGTAATGTTGAAATAGAGAGCTGGCTCGGTTTGCCAGAATGATGTCTGGTTTGCCTTGGCCCGTGTGGTTGAAGAAGGTATTGAAGTCTGGGCCAAGATGAATTAGGTGTTTATGGTTTGTGAAGTTGAGTAATTGGTGACCAAGTTGGTTGTTACTGGTGTGATGAAAGGCAGTGTGTTTGGCATTCATGTCAGCTAGTAGGTAAGTTGGTGTGTTGGTGTAGTTGAAGACTAAGGAAAGGTCGTGTATGTTGAGAATAGTGTTTGGGCGAGCATAGGTGGTGAAAAGATAAAGGGGCCAAGGTGGGTGTGTATTCTGACCGCAAGACAGTGTTGGTGAATAAAAGGGATTGGGAGAAATTCATGTTTTATGTTGGAATTGACAAGGATGGCAACCCCATCGTGGGGATCATAGGGGGACTGTAGTGCAGTATAACCATAATGGCGGATACATTGAGGGGCTTTGAGGCAGGTACTGTTTAGCAAAACAATATCTGGCCTCTCTGCTTCAAGGAGCTCGGCCAGTCGGTGTCTAATTGTAAAGTAAGAACGTACGTTGAACTGAATCACCTTAAACGTGATTTAATGGTTTCGTCTTAGCAAAGTTAATGTCGGGGGAGGAGTTTGGATTAAAGCCCTGGTTGCAAAAGACGTTGAAAAAGCTTTTGACACTGTCTGGCACCAAGGGCTCAAGTACAAACTCTGCACTAACTTTAACCTGCCTCTCACTACTCGTAAACTCCTCTGCAACTTTCTAGACGGCCGTACCATGAGAATCAAATTCCAAGGCTGTTACTCTGACTACTTCACACTAAATGCTGGAGTACCCCAGGGATCTGTCCTCTCCCCTACCCTCTACATTTTATACACTAACGACATTCCAACACCTGTATACCAAAACTCCATCACACTAGCCTATGCAGACGACATTACACAACTTATCACTCATGCCAATATAGATACACTCACACACAAAACACAAAATGAGGTCGACAGGATAGCCATCTGGGAACAAAAATGGAGGATCAAAACCAATGCAGCTAAATCCAGCATTACATATTTTAACTACAGAAAACGTGATCCTCCATTACCTGTCGAGCTCAGAACAGCTGACACCCGCACTTACATCCCCATGACACAATCTGTCACTGTCCTTGGCGTTAATCTTGACTACCTTCTACGCTTACACGGACACATTCACTCAAGGCATGCAATAACTAGTAAGACCCTTGCGGGCCTCTACAAGCTGAAACATGCCTCTCAACGCACCAAACTACACCTCTACAAATCCCTTATACGTCCTCTGATAACTTACTCTCCTCTAGCCCTCTCTCTTGCAGCAAAAACAAACTTACTTAAACTGCAGCGTGTCCAGAACAAGGCGCTGCGCTAGGTGCTTGATGTCAGATGGGAGGACTTCGCCACATGCGAGTCTCTACATGCCCAGTTAGACATCCCTGCGCTGAATCTGTACTGGAAGACGCTCAGTGACAGACAGATTGACAAACTCGTGACACGACATGACTACTGGACCTCTCTCCTTGACGAAGACATTCGCAGACCCACAAACCAACACAACCTTTTCTACTCCTTGCATGATCCTGCTCCTAACCCTATTTACAAATAACCTTGGATTCTCCGAGAGGTACCTTCTATGACAGGTACCATTCTCTGATCCACGTTCGCCTTACCCTTTGGGTTAAGACATGGCTCAGTTCTACACTCCTCTCTAGCTCTAAACGTCGCATGTCCCTTCCTTCCCGCTCGCCCCACCGGAGTCCCAACAGAAGAGCCTGAATTTCTCTTCTCAATATCTGTCCCACGATCGCCTCGCTGCTGGGTTAAGCCCTGCCTCTATTTCTACGACTAAGAACACTCCTCTCCAGCACTGTTCTTCGTCTGTCCCGTCTTCCCCGCTCATCCCATTTGGGATCTTACCTGAACTTTCGTTCGTTCGTTCGTTCCTATGCTGTGACATCACACAGTTTCTCTGCACCACAAAAAGCCTCTCTTCGACCCCGCCGGGGTGTAGAATTTATATTCTACAAACGTCACATCCTTTTCACAATGCTGTCGAATCGTGTGAAAATCAAGCCTGTGAATGGTGTAATAAATGACTCCTCGAAGTTAGCTTTAGCTACCGTCGTAAGGACCTGCCTGCAGGTCAAATTTACGGCAATCCACTCTCTGAAAGACTACTTCATTGTCGTCTGCACAGACGACACGGAAGCACTAAAACTAATGGACGACTCATCAATCAGGACCCTACAAACGCAACAATTCACTCTATCCCCGTCTCCATTCTTGAAGTCGAAACGTTCGGTCTTTGTGAAAAGACTGGACAATATCGTCACCTCTCTCTCTACTGAAGCACTGAAGACATCTATTGAGGAACAAAACACCTGGGCCTCGGTAGACAGCATCTCCAAGATCCCCAACGCCTCATCTATGCTAAAGATTACATTCTCAGACATCTCCATGGCTGCCCAAGCTCTCTCTGACGGTCTGGCCATCTCATATTACCACATTCACCCTAGTCATATAGAACAAGAACGTTTCACATACATCTCCCACTGCTGGACCTGCTACTCCTATAATCACACCACCAAGGACTGCCCCATCAAGGATATGAAGTTTTGTTCAAAATGTGGGAATGATGGACACGATTTCAGATCCTGCACCATTACTACAGCACCAACATGTCTTAACTCTTGCAGCTAAGTGCTCACTCAGGAAAGAAATCATATTGAAGAAAACTAAAGTTCTGAAGAACACCTCCAATTCACCGACATGCGCTGCAATAACCAAACCACAAACCGACACCATCAAGACTCTACACGCTAATCTACAGGCACCATCGCCCAGCAACTCCCTCTCTCCACTCCCCGACGGTGCTCCCTCAAAGGTGCTGTACTGCATGGTGTATGCACACCTTGCAAACGCAGCAAGCCCCGGCACTTTCAACACCACTATTAACGAACTATTCCGTCTGAACAACATGCCTGCCTTCAATTTTCCGGACTCCACACCTTCAGAAGACATCCTCAAGATCCTTCCCAACTTCCTGAACTTTTCTGCACCTGCAGACCTGTCTCCTGCCCAAGCAACTGCTCCTGTAACTTCTATAACCACTTCCACCGCTGACAACGATGATCAAGTTGCCTCAACCACCGTCTCCCACCTCTCCCAGCCTGCTGTTACACAACCATTACACCTCACAGCTGCTCCTGTCGACC
The DNA here is from genome assembly GCF_038502225.1 of Cherax quadricarinatus. Classification (NCBI taxonomy): domain Eukaryota; kingdom Metazoa; phylum Arthropoda; class Malacostraca; order Decapoda; family Parastacidae; genus Cherax; species Cherax quadricarinatus. Next base: position 6,158,783 of record NC_091294.1, on the reverse strand, counting down.
CTCAGTCACCTGCTACAACCATTGTAGATTCTCCCAATGAATTCACTCCAGAAGAGGAAGATAACGACGACTCCAGTAAACCCTCATGGGAAAACCTTACATTTTACACTTCTTCAAATGCTGACACCATGACCTGTACTGAACTCTTCAAAAGCCTCGGTGCTGGAACAGTCAAGTATGCATGTGAATCACCGCTTCACTTCACACTCACCCAAGTTCTTGAGTTCATCAAGCCTCTACGTTTCACCTTCAGTAACAAGGCTAAACTATACCACCTATCTAGAAGCAGCTTTAAAAAGTTCGAAAATGGCTCCATTGCTAACCTGCCTCCTCAGTTACTCCTATAGCTCAGTGGTGACGTGTACTTAGCTCAGTGGTGACGTGTACTTAGCTCAGTGGTGACGTGTACTTAGCTCAGTGGTGACGTGTACTTAGTTTGAGTGGTGACGTGTACTTAGCTCAGTGGTGACGTGTACTTAGCTCTGTGAAGACCTGTTTGTGTGCTCTCTGTGAATCTGAACCAGGATGCCCTCTCTTGAGCAACTTTACCAGCAGCTGAGAGAAGAGCTCAGAGTTGCTAAGATGGAGATACGGCGATTAACGGAGGAGAACAAGAGGATTCGTAGTAATCCTCCTGTTGTGAGTCCCCAGGTTAAGAGGGGAGCTTGGTCAGTGGCCGGGCAACATGGAACCAAGCTGAAGATCAAGAAAACGGTTGGAGAGGCAGAAACAACGAGAAACCAGAAGACTACCGTGGAAACTTCCAACCCATTCTCGGTGCTACCTGACGAATGTGAGTGTTCTACTGGGAATGCCACAACGAGCACCAAAGAAGCATTGGCAGACGTGAGTGAGACATCCCTAGAAACCCCAACGAAGACCATCGAGAACGTCTTGACGAATTCTACAAGTGGTGTAATGCTACCTGGCGAATGTGAGTCGACTACTCGGAGCATCACGACGGCCGACGCCAAGGAAGGTAAAAACATTGTTGTTGTTGGGGATAGCCAGATTAGGTACATGGATAGGGCATTCTGCTTGAAGGATAGGAGTAGGAGGCAGAGAGTGTGTTTTCCTGGGGCTGGGATGAAGGATATTGTTAGCCGTCATGATGACATCATGAGAGGTAATGGGAGCAATCCTATTATCTGTCTCAGTGCTGGAGGCAACGATGTTGGCAGACGCAGGAGTGAGGACCTGATTAGCAGGTATAGGTCAGCAATAGAGATAATTAGGAGGAAGGGTGGGAAACCTGTCATATGTGGCATTTTGCCAAGGAGAGGAGTTGGAAATGAATGGTTGTCCAGAGCAATTGGTGTCAATTGCTGGCTGGACAAATACTGTAAGGAAAATGCGGTAACATTCATTGACAACTGGGACCTCTTCTATGGCAGAAATGACATGTATGCCAGGGATGGGGTTCACTTATCTAGGTGTGGGGTGGGAGCACTGGCCAATGCAGTGGAGGGAGCTGTTAGGTCTTTAAACTAGGAATAGTTAGTGGTATGGGTTTTTGCGGGAAAACTGTGAAGTCTCAGGGTAGTAATATGAGTACTAGGAGAACTAGTAATAGGCAAAATAAGGTGGATATTGGAAAGCCAGTGGCACTAATTGACAAGGACAGTAATAGGTTTAGTGGAATAACAGAAAGGAGCAGGAAGGGTAAAGAGAGAGGAGGGTCTTTAAGTATTTATTACACAAATAGTCGCAGTGCTAGGAATAAGATGGACGAGCTGAGACTAGTTGCTAGTGCAGGTAACATAGATGTATTTGCCATTACTGAGACGTGGTTTAATTCAAAAAGTCGGGACATGCCTGCGGAATGTCACATTCAGGGTTTTAAATTGTTCCAAGTAGATAGAAGTATCGGGAAGGGGGGTGGGGTGGCACTGTATGTCCGAGATCGCTTGAACTGTTGCATAAAAACGGGTATTAAGTCTGAAGTAACACATACAGAGTCTGTTTGGATAGAATTTTCAGAGGGGCATGAAAAGTTAATTTTAGGTGTGATATACCGTCCCCCAAATTTAGATAGGGACCAGGGGAGACTACTATGGGAGGAAATTGCTAGGGCCACAAGGCACGATAATGTAGTAATTCTAGGAGACTTTAACTTTAGTCATATTGATTGGAATTTCTTGACTGGGAATTTAGAATCATACGACTTCTTAGAAGTAGTTCAGGATTGTTTTTTGAAGCAGTTTGTGACAGAACCTACAAGGGGTAATAACCTGCTTGACTTAGTTCTGGCAAACAATGAATCCCTTGTTAATAATTTAGAAGTTTCAGAGGAACTGGGTGCTAGCGACCACAAATCAATTACATTTAGAATTGAATGGAAGTATGATAGTAGGGATAACTCAGTAACAGTCCCAGATTTTCGCTTAGCAGATTACGATGGGCTTAGAGAACACTTATCATCTGTTGACTGGGGTAACGAAGAGAGCTATCAATATGACAGTTTTCTGAACACAATACATGCTGCTCAAAGAACGTTTATCCCTTATAAAGAAATTAGATCAAATAGAAATGACCCAAAATGGATGAATAATAGGCTGAAATATCTACTAGGGCATAAGAAAGAGGCGAGGGTCATCTTATGAATCAGTATATTGACATTAAGAGGGACATTAAAAAGGGGATAAGAAAAGCTAAAAGGGACTATGAAATTAAAGTTGCTAGGGATTCTAAAACTAACCCAAAAAGTTTTTTCCAGGTATATAGAACAAAAGTCAGAGATAAGATAGGTCCCCTTAAAAATAACTATGGGCATCTTACTGACAAAGAGAATGAAATGTGCTCGATTTTAAATAATTATTTTCTCTCGGTTTTTACACAGGAAGACACTAACAATATTCCGGTAATTAATTTTTATAGTGGGCCAGAAGAAGATAAATTATGTAACATCACAGTCACTAGTGAAATGGTTGCGAAGCAGATAGACCGACTGAAGCAAAATAAGTCACCGGGTCCTGATGAGGTTTTTTCAAGGGTTCTAAAGGAATGCAAAATGGAAGTCTGTGAACCATTAACTAATATTTTTAATTTATCTCTTCAAACAGGTGTAGTGTCTGATATGTGGAAGATGGCTAATGTAATTCCTATTTTTAAAACAGGGGACAAGTCGTTACCGTCAAATTACCGCCCAATAAGCCTGACTTCAATTGTAGGCAAATTACTAGAGTCAATTATAGCTGAGATTATAAGAAGCCATCTCGATAAGCATAGCTTGATTATTGATACTCAGCATGGATTCACAAGAGGCCGGTCTTGTCTAACTAATTTATTAACTTTCTTCAGTAAAGCTTTTGAGGCTGTTGACCACGATAAAGAATTTGATATTGTTTACTTAGATTTTAGTAAGGCATTTGATAGAGTTCCGCACCAAAGACTGTTGAAGAAAGTAGCAGCTCATGGCATTGGGGGAAGGGTGCTCTCGTGGATCGAATCATGGCTCACAGACAGGAAGCAGAGAGTGTCCATAAATGGGGTTAAATCCGAGTGGGGATCAGTAACAAGTGGCGTTCCACAGGGATCAGTCTTGGGCCCGTTGTTGTTTATAATATATATCAATGATCTTGATGAAGGAATTACAAGTGATATGAGCAAATTCGCCGATGACACGAAGATAGGTAGGATAATTGATTCAAACGTAGATGTTAGGGAACTCCAGGAGAATTTAGACAAACTCTACTCTTGGTCAGAAAAGTGGCAGATGCAGTTCAATGTAGATAAATGCAAGGTTCTGAAGCTCGGGAGTGTCCATAACCCTAGCACTTATAAGTTAAATAATGTAGAACTTAGCCATACAGATTGCGAAAAGGACTTGGGGGTTATGGTAAGCAGCAACCTTAAACCAAGACAGCAATGCCTAAGCGTACGTAATAAAGCAAATAGATTACTGGGATTTATATCAAGAAGTGTAAGCAACAGAAGTCCAGAGGTCATACTGCAGCTTTATACATCATTAGTAAGGCCTCACCTAGATTATGCAGCTCAATTCTGGTCTCCATATTACAGAATGGACATATATTCGTTAGAAAACATTCAGCGTAGGATGACTAAATTAATACATAGCATTAGAAATCTTCCTTATGAAGAAAGATTGAAGACTCTTAAGTTACATTCACTTGTTAGACGAAGAATGAGGGGAGACCTGATCGAAGTGTATAAGTGGAAGATAGGTATTAATAAAGGGGATATTAACAAGGTCTTGAGGATATCTCTCCAAGAGAGAACCCGCGGTAATGGATTTAAATTAGATAAGTTTAGATTTAGAAAGGACATAGGAAAGTATTGGTTTGGAAATAGGGTAGTTGATGAGTGGAACAGTCTACTTAGTTGGGTTATTGAGGCTAGGACTTTGGGTAGTTTCAAATTTAGGTTGGATAAGTACATGAGTGGGAGGGGGTGGATTTGAGAGGGACTTGCACATCGGAGCTTGTTTCTTGGGTGGCATTGAAAATTGGGTTGGTCAAATGTTTGTTAGTGGGATGAATTGTAAAGAACCTGCCTAGTATGGGCCACCAGGCCTGCTGCAGTGTTCCTCCTTTCTTATGTTCTTATAACTCCCATATGTGTTCTACCCTCTGATGTGACCTAGCCTGCTGCCAGCTACTCAAGATTCAAGACTTCAACTACCACAAGTTCGATGCAACAGTCCCTGCTATTCCTGTTCTCAAGTCTGCACCACGATCGCCTTAGCTGCTGGGTTAAGCCCTGGCTCTGTTTCTCTGACTAAGAACACTCCTCTCCAGAGCTATTCTTCATCTGTCCCGTCTTCCCCGCTCATCCCATTGGGATCTTACCTGAACTTGTTTGCTTTTGCTTTGCCTATGCTGTACATTCTACAAGATTGATGGACTGAACACATCGACTCCAGGCTGAGGGACTGATCACCTCATACTCCTCCTCTCCTTACGCCTTCCTCTTTGTATTGGACTGATGAAGCCACTGTGTGGCGAAACGTTTCCTGATACCTAAAGATACCTAACTGTTGAAAATAAATGGTATATAATACCGACACAATGGAAATATAAACACATGCAGTATAATGTGATCCTTTATTGACTACGTTTCGCCCACACAGTGGGCTTTTTCAAGTCACAAACAGAACTACCTGGGGTGGAAGGAACGCGAGTATTTATAGTCAGGATCAGAGTGCTGAGGTCAGGTGGAGAATGCTGCATCTGAGTCTAAAATCTTGGGTAGCTTGGAAAGGAGATTGGACAAGTTTGTGAGCAGACCTTCTACAGTGTTCTTATGTGGGATAGCGATGAAGAAGTTTCTTGGCAAGTGGTTCAGCTATGTTATAGAAGCCACTATTCTGGTTGAAGTTGTCGGATATAGAAATAAGTGATGATTCCAGGATTCTTCGGTATTGAGTGTTGTCTTCTGTGGCGATAAGTCTTGAGTTTCTGTAGTTTATCAAGTGGTTGTGTGAATTACGGTGTTGTACGCAGGCATTCCTTGTGTCGTCAGACCTGCTTGCGTATTGGTGTTCTGAAATACGTGTTTGGAGGTTCCTTGATGTTTCGCCAACGTATAACTGTGTCTTACCTAACAACCTGTCGGTATTTTATACCATTTTAATGTTCAATCTGTCAGACACTGCAACACAAGGGTATCTTGGTACAGACCTGAAATCTACTTCGACAACCTCTACTAGTGAGAACGGCTGGATTTGAGAGGGACCTGACCTCCCAAAGTGACCTACGTCTCACCTCCTGGCGCTATTTAAGGCTCCATCCTGTCCATTCAACTTCATATTGTTTCAGACTTCGGAACAATGCTCTTCTCCAGACTGAGGGACTGACCACCTCAAAACTTTAAGGGTGATGGACTGATTACATCGTCTTCAAGTCTCTTCTGCTTCTATCAACTTTTCTGTACTCGACTGAAGAAGCCTACTGTGTAGGCGAAACGTTTCAAAATAAGGATACCTAACCGTTGCATATGTGTCTTACCTAACAACCTGTCGGTATTTTATACCATTTTAATGTACTACTACTACTACTACTACTTCTACCACCTCTACCCACGCGTCACCTCACCTGACTCCTGCCACTATATATATAAATGTTTTCTCAGTTTTCTCTGTATTAGGACTGAAGAAGCCACTCGTGGCGAAACGTTTCCTTTAATAAATGTCCTGAACTGTACATAAGTGTCTTTTTCCACATCTTGTCGGTATCACCATACCATTTCCTCATCAAAATGGTATACAATACCGACAGGTTGTTAGCTAAGACACATTTCGGAATAAAGCTGTCTAACTGTTGCATATGTGTCTTAGCTAACAACCTGTCGGTATTGTATACCATTTTGATGTTCATCTTGTCAGACACTGCAACACATGGCATCTTGGTACAGAAAACACCTTGGACAAGCTTTTCAAGTGAGAAGTGTTGGATCTGAGAGGAACATGACCTCTCAGTGGTTACATTCTCACTACTACTACTACTACTTTGCACCTCTCTTTCCGACAGTATTTAAGTCTCCGCACTGTCGCTTGTTCTTCAGATAGTTCCTGACTATGGAACTGAACTTCTCCAGGCCGAGGACTGACAACCTCAAATTCTACGACTTCAAGGGTGATGGACTGATTACATCGTCTTCACATCTCTACTGTTCCTGCCTACTTTCTGTATTTGACTGAAGAAGCCTACTGTGTAGGCGAAACGTTTCGGAATAAAGCTGTCTAACTGTTCCATATGTGTCTTAGCTAACAACCTGTCGGTATTGTACCATTTTGATGTTCATACCCAAGAGTTGCACTTGTGTCTAATTTATCAACATGTCGGTTCTCTGAACCATTCATCTACTATCCTACCTATCTTTGTGTCATCGGCGAATTTGCTCATATCACTAGTAATACCCTCATCAAGGTCATTGATATATATTATAAACAACAACGGGCCTAAGACTGATCCCTGTGGAACGCCACTTGTTACAGATCCCCACTCAGATTGAACCCCATTTAAGCATACTCTCTGCTTCCTATTAGTGAGCCATGACTCGATCCATGACAGCACTTTTCCCCCAATGCCATGAGCTGCCACTTTTTTTAATAACAGTCACTGGTGCGATACTCTATCAAAAGCCTTACTAAAATCTAAATAAACAATATCGAATTCTTTATCATGATCAACGGCCTCAAAAGCTTTACTGAAGAAGGTTAATAAATTAGTTAGGCAAGAACGGCCTCTCGTGAATCCATGCTGAGTATCATTAATCAAGCTGTGCTTATCCAGATGGCTTCTTATGTTATCAGCTATAATTGACTCTAGTAATTTGCCTCCAATTGATGTTAGGCTTATTGGGCGGTAATTTTACGGTAACGACTTGTCCTCTGCTTTAAAAATAGGAATTACATTAGCCATCTTCCACATATCAGACACTACACCTGTTTGAAGAGATAAATTAAAAATATTAGTCAATGGTTCACAAAGTTCAATTTTACACTCTTTAAGAATCGTGGAAAAAAGTTCACCAGGGCCCGGGGTTTTATTTTGCTTTAACCGGTCTATTTGTTTGATAAACAATTCGGTAGTGACTGTGATATTGCATAATTTATCATCATCATCACTATAAAAATTAATTACTGGGATATTGTTAGTGTCTTCCTGAGTGAAAACCGAGAGAAAATAATTTTTAGAATAGAGCACATTTCATTCTCCTTGTCAGTGAGATGCCCAGAGTTATTTTTAAGGGGACCTATCTTATCTCTAACTTTTGTTCTATAAATCTGGAAAAAACTTTTTGGTTTAGTTTTCGAATCCCTAGCAACTTTAATTTCATAGTCCCGTTTAGCTTTTCTTATCCCCTTTTTAATGTCCCTCTTAATGTCAATATACTGATTCATAAGATGAACCTCACCTCTTTTGATGCGCCTATAAATTCCTTTTTTCTGTACTAAAAGATATCTGAGCCTATTATTCATCCATCTGGGGTCATTTCTATTAGATCTAATTTCCTTATATGGGATAAATGTCCTTTGGGCAGCATGTACTGTGTTAAGAAAGCTGTTTATACTGATAGTTCTCTTCATTACCCCAGTCCACAGATGATAAGTGTTCTCTAAGCCAATTGCAATCTGCTAAGCAAAAATCTGGGACCAGTACTGAATTATCCCTACTGTCATACTTCCATTCAATGCTAAAGGTGATTGATTTGTGATAGCTTGTGCCGAGTTCCTCTGTAATTTCTAAATTATTAACAAGAGTTTCCTTGTTTGCCAAAACCAAGTCAAGAAGGTTATTTCCCCTTGTAGGCTGTATCACAAACTGCTTCAAAAAACAATCTTGAACTACTTATAAGAAGTCGTTTGATTCTAAATTCCCTGTCAAGAAATTCCAATCAATATGACTAAAGTTAAAGTCTCCTAGAATTACTACATTATCGTGCCTTGTGGCCTTAACAATTTTCTCCATAGTAGTCTCCTTTGGTCCCTATCTAAGTTTGGGGGACGGTATATCACACCTAAAATCAATTTTTCATGTCCCTCTGAAAATTCTATCCAAACAGACTCTGTGTGTGTTACTTCAGACTTAATACCCGTTTTTATGCAACAGTTCAAGCGATCTCGGACATACAGTGCCACCCATCCCCCTTCCCGATACTTCTGTCTAATTTGAATAATTTAAATCCCTGTATGTGGCATTCAGCAGGCATGTCCCGATTTTTTGTATTGAACCACGTCTCAGTTAAGGCAAATACATCAATGTTACCTGCCCTAGCAACTAGTCTCAACTCGTCCATCTTATTCCTAGCACTACGACTATTTGTGTAATATATATTTAAGGACCCTCCTTTCTCTTTACCCTTCCTGCTCCTTTCTGTTATTCCACTAAACCTATTACTGTCCTTGTCACCTAGTGTCACTTGCTTTCCAATATCCACCTCGTTTAGCCTATTACTAGTTCTCCTAGTACTCATATTACTACACAGGGACTTCACTGTTTTCCTGCCAAAACCCATACCACTAACTATTCCTAGTTTAAAGACCTAACAGCTTCCTCCACTGCATTGGCCAGTGCTCCCACCCCACACCTAGATAAGTTCACCCCATCCCAGGCATACATGTCATTTCTGCCATAGAAGAGGTCCTAGTTGTCAATGAATGTTATCGCATTTTCCTTACAATATTTGTCCAGCCAGCAATTGACACCAATTGCCCTGGACAACCATTCATTTCCAACACCTCTCCTTGACAAAATACCACATATGACAGGGTTCCCACCCTTCCTCCTAATTATCTCTATTGCTAACCTATACCTACTAATCAGGTCCTCACTCCTACATCTGCCAACATCGTTGCCTCCAGCACTGAGACAGATAATAGGATTTCTCCCATTACCTCTCATAGTGTCATCTAGACAGCTAACAATATCCTTCATCCCAGCCCCAGGAAAACACACTCTCTGCCTCCTACTCCTATCCTTCAAGCAGAATGCCCTATCCATGTACCTAATCTGGCTATCCCCAACAACAGCAATGTTTTTACCTTCCTTGTCGATGTCTGTCGTGATGTTCCCAGTAGTCGACTCACATTTGTTAGGTAGCACTACACCTTCACTTGTGGAATTTGTCAAGACGTTCTCAATGGTCTTTGTTGGTGTTTTTAGGGATGTCTCACTCACGTCTGCCAATGCTTCCTTGGTGCTCGTTGTGGCATTCCAAGTAGAACACCCACATTCGTCAGGTAGCACCGAAAATGGGTTGGAAGTTTCCACAGTAGTCTTCTGGTTTCTCGTTGTTTCTGCCTCTCCAACAGTCTTCTTGATCCTCAGCTTGGTTCCATGTTGCCCGGCCACTGACCAAGTTCCCCTCTTAACCTGGGGACTCACAACAGGAGGATTACTACAAATCCTCTTGTTCTCCTCTGTTAATCGCCGTATCTCCAGCTTAGCAGCCCTAAGCTCTTCTTCCAGCTGCTGGTAAAGTTGCTCAAGAGAGGGCATCCTGGTTCAAATTCACAGAGACGCACAAACAGGTCTGTGGAAAATAATATATATTTTCCTGAAATACTGTATATGTAAATTGATGGCCAAATTGTATTTAATAAAAATTGTTATAAAAAATGGGAAGCCCTGTGCCTGTGCAGAGAACACTGGCCATTGTTGTTTGAATTGGACAAGAAACATTAGTGAATAATCGGAAGAATTTTCGTCGCTCTAGAGGTTAAATTGGGCTGACACCTCTCAAGTAGGAGCCGAGATTGTTGGATGTGTATTCCTGCATAACTTGAGATATCAGACGACTGGACAAGACAGCTCCGGGAACCTCAGATAAGCTATCTAAATTTGTGTTATAATTCTGGCCAGCATTATCTTCATAAATTTGGTTAGAATGAGGTTTTTGAGTATGATACATTAATCTCCAGTCAAATTGGTGAGTGATATTAAGATATATTCTCCTTCTGTTATGTAAATGTGTATATATATAATCATTTATTAATTTTAATATACAGTCCACAAACTTATATATTTACCAGAATTCCTGGTGATGCATATTTCATTTGTAATTAATAGGTCTAGAGCAACTTGTGGATATGACAGTTGTAGGTATCGAAGGGGAACATTTTTGTGACCTAGGTGTCCCAAATTTCTACTTGTCTACGTAACTTTGATAAATAATAATTATCTTTGTTATCATTTACTGGTATGTACATTATGAGTTACATCCAGATAAATGTAATTTTCCACATATAATTTGGCCATTGTTATCCGGTTCGAAGGACCAAGGAAGGAATCTGGACAGGCTGCAGGTCTGTCCAGAAACTGGTTCCTGAAGTTCAACCAAGTGCAGAGTCAAGAAGAATAAGGAAGGGCAAAGAAGACTGCAGACAGAGTACAGTCTAGGAGGCCAGGGACTATAAACCTCACTCAAGGAAAAGGATCTTGGGGTGAGTAAGGCACTGGGCACGTCTCCTGAGGCACACGTCAACCAAATAACTGCTGCAGCATATTGGCGCCTAGCAAACCTCAACATGGAGAAATTTTCTCCAGGAGGAGGTATCAGCCCCCTTCAGCCCCTTTTCAACCCTGAGGGGCCCAGCCCTCTCAGAAGGGGCAAACATCTTGTTTACTGCTACAGCAAGTAATTGATCCCAGATGCAGTACGAGTATGTGACGTGGTCACGCAGTCGCACGGTTCCTTGCAAGAGTCTGGTCTTTCAAATAGTTTGGTTTAAGAAGAGACAATCTATCTCTTGCGGCTTAGCAGGACAATTAAGGAAAATCCTACTCCCATTTTATTACCATGGTAAAGATAGTTTACATTGTTGTCTATGCTTAAGACAGCAAGAATCAAGCATTCTGCTTTGCTTCATAGTGGAAGTTTGGCAAGGAAGCGAAATGTTCTAGGTCAGCTTTTCCTTTATGTGTAGCGGTGTAGGAGGCTGTGAGGTCAGATTACTTTTCACCCTACTGGGACTCACACTGATGCCAGGATAGCCAACAAGGAACACTGATCCGTGCATTAGTGTGAACAAAGTGTCTCACAAAACACAATAAGCACTTACAGAGAAGTGTGATCAGCTTCTTTAGTAATAAGATTGTGAATAAATGAACAAATCTTGATGAACAGAGTAACAACGAGTGTTGCAATCCAACAGAGTGTAGTGCGACAATCTTCAAAGAACACTATTCTTCAGTCAAGTCAATGGATATCCGGGTGCAACTACGGGTCAGCTACAAATACCCAGGTACTTTTGGTGATCATAACATTGAAAGGTCAGCTGCACAGCGGATATCATGTTATGTTTATTACACTACCAATACCAGGTTAATTACAGGCCATCAAGCATACAAAAGTAAGTTTTCCAATCAGCAATCAGTTACTGATATATGCTGACATAATACCCCCTAGGGGTAATTTATTTCCAATATATATAATATCTTTTACAGCTCGTTGAGAAGTGGCTACGACAGCTTCTCAAGCCCTCGCCTGCAGGGGCAGCTGTGTGGGCGATAGCTGTCTGTCAAGCTAAGATCCCCCTATATTTAATCTTTAACCTCAGTTGTACCATTTGTCACCAGTTTTGTCCTTCGAACCGGATAAAGGCCACACTGTGGTCCAAATATGTTATACTACAGTGTACAAATAACTTACAAACCAAGTTCCTTTGGAAAAAGCTGTAAAACTAGTGTTTTACAATATAAATAAGTATAAATGAGTCCTTCCTGGCTGAATCACATAGAATGGTCAGCCAAAAGAAAACAGGAGATACTCAACCAGTTTTCACCCAATGGGAGCTGGGTGACTCACCCAACAGAAAACGGGGGATGGCACCCATCATCCACTGCTCTCAAGCTCAAGAAACCCTGATGACATCAACAAGCCAGATGACGGTCAGTTTGTCTGAGTGTTTATACACATAGTGTTTATAACGTTTATAGACAGAAATTAAAAGACGATATTGTGTTTATGTTTGTCTCATATAGATTTAACTGTTATATTAAAGAAAATTATATATAAAATGTAAGCTTTCATATATATTAACAGTGACATATATGTTTAAGAAATATACATGTGTGATTTACAGTTATGCAGTGACATTTATAGTGTATAGTGAATGAAGTGTATAACGTCGTTATTTACTGTGACTCAGCAGTGTCAAGCTGTCACTGCAAACTCAGGACATAAACAACCAGAGGCATCATCCAGCCATATGTACCCTGTACCCTTCATGGTTATTGACCCTAAGGTTAAGCTTAGTGGGTCAGTAGTGTCTGACTCGATTATTGGTGACTTGAGCATAACAAAAACTCAGCTGTTTATAGCAGTACAGTGTTTTTTAAACACTCTAAGAGTGGTGCTAGAATTTTCAGTAAACATGAGGAAATTAAATCTTCATCAGAGTACAAAACAAATTCTGGCCACAAAATAGAGCGAAACACCAACGTCAAAGACCTGGGAGTGATCATGTCGGAGGATCTCACCTTCAAGGACCATAACATTGTATCAATCGCATCTGCTAGAAAAATGACAGGATGGATAATGAGAACCTTCAAAACTAGGGATGCCAAGCCCATGATGACACTCTTCAGGTCACTTGTTCTATCTAGGCTGGAATATTGCTGCACACTAACAGCATCTTTCAAGGCAGGTGAAATTGCCGACCTAGAAAATGTACAGAGAACTTTCACGGCGCGCATAACGGAGATAAAACACCTCAATTATTGGGAGCGCTTGAGGTTCCTAAACCTGTATTCCCTGGAACGCAGGAGGGAGAGATACATGATTATATACACCTGGAAAATCCTAGAGGGACTAGTACCGAACTTGCACACGAAAATCACTCACTACGAAAGCAAAAGACTTGGCAGACGATGCACCATCCCCCCAATGAAAAGCAGGGGTGTCACTAGCACGTTAAGAGACCATACAATAAGTGTCAGGGGCCCGATACTGTTCAACTGCCTCCCAGCACACATAAAGGGGATTACCAACAGACCCCTGGCAGTCTTCAAGCTGGCACTGGACAGGCACCTAAAGTCAGTTCCGGATCAGCCGGGCTGTGGCTCGTACGTTGGTTTGCGTGCAGCCAGCAGCAACAGCCTGGTTGATCAGGCTCTGATCCACCAGGAGGCGTGGTCACAGACCGGGCCGCGGGGGCGTTGACCCCCGGAACTCTCTCCAGGTAAACTCTAGGTAATACCATTAAAATGGCTTGTTTGAAAACTCAGTTTCAGTCTTTACAGACTAAGATTACACAATTAGAAAATCTAATTTCAGTCTGTATAGGATTAACTCAAGATACAGACATAGATTTTGATCAATCTTGAGCTAAAATTTGAATTACACAACGAATGAAAATAATTAATTCAGATTATACAAAATATGAAGGTGAGTTTCTAGAATTAGATCCATCTGAGGATGAAATTAAAAATGTTTTGGATACTTTTAGTAATCTACAATTAAGGTGGACAGGAGTACAGGCTACCTTCCGCAAAACTCTGTCACAGAGACCTACTCTAACTAGTGGTCAAACACCTGTTACATCAACAACACATGGAACAACAAGTGTCCCATTACCAAGTTTACCTACCTTGTCATTACCTATTTTATAAGGTCATAATTACGAAGAAATCATTAGTGGTTTTTAATCCATAGTAAATTCACGAACTGGCATAGATGAGATTGCTAAGTTCAATTATCTTAAATGTCTTGTGAAGGGAGAACCCTACGAACTGATTAAGTCATTTCCGGTGGTTAAAGGCAATTATCAAATAGCCTTACGTGTCTTAGCAGACAATTACTTTGATGATGACAAGGCTAGAGTTAGACATGCAGTCTTAATATCAAGCTTGAAGCCACCCAAACATTGTTTTTCAGATTTACAGGCATTTATAATAACATTAGACAATAGTCTCAGATCGCTAGGTGCTAAATATGACCTAAGGCAATGTGATTGGTTTATCAGTGGTATTGTACAGGATAAGCTGTCACCACAAACTACTGAACGATTAAATATTATGTTCAGCAAACGCTGTTTCACTTGTGAAGAAATTAGCAATGGTTTGGTGGCCCGGTGGCCTGGTGGCTAAAGCTCCCGCTTCACACACGGAGGGCCCGGGTTCGATTCCCGGCGGGTGGAAACATTCGACACAGTTTCCTTACACCTGTTGTCCTGTTCACCTAGCAGCAAATAGGTACCTGGGTGTTAGTCGACTGGTGTGGGTCGCATCCTGGGGGACAAGATTAAGGACCCCAATGGAAATAAGTTAGACAGTCCTCGATGACGCACTGACTTTCTTGGGTTATCCTGGGTGGCTAACCCTCCGGGGTTAAAAATCCGAACGAAATCTTATCTTATCTTATCTTATCTTAATAGTTTCATGCATGCAAGCAACGAGACAGGATGAAAAATCCACAAATCCTGTGGATAATAAACCTTCAACTCAGTATAAAAAGAGTATACCTATTCCCACTAAACCACAGAATGGGAAATCCCATATAGGCTTTTATCAAGCTGTGAATACAATAGACAGTGAACAGACTGTCACACATAAACGTACTTCAAAATGTGTACTTTGCGATGGAACATATTGGGCACAGTATTGTAGTCAATACACATCAATGGAGGCACGTAAACAACGTGTTCATCAGCTGAAAAGATGCATCAAGTGTTTAGGTGAATATAAGGGAGGTAAATGCTCACTGAAGAAGTGTTTTAAATGCAAGGGTATGCATCATACAGCATTATGCCCAAATATTTTTGCTGAACTGCAGAAGACTTCCACAGAATCAGGAAGTCAACAAGCAACAGCATTAAATGTGAGAGATAAGTTTAAATCAACAGCTCTCCCGATAACTCGAGTTGAGTTATCTAATAAATTACACAAAATCAATGTGCTAACACTATTTGATCAAGGCTCACAAAAGTCCTTCATAAGAAGAACAGTGTTGCAGAAACTGAATAAACAACCCTATGCCAAAGTACAGTTAGATATAGCTGCTTTTTTTCCAAAATTCTGGTAAACAGACATATGACCTAGCCAGAATCACTGTTGTTCTAGGAAACAGGAAAAAGACAGTAGAAGCTGTGGTAGTAGATGATTTGCCTAAGTCTGTGCAGATCCAGGAATTAAAAGAAACAATTGTAGTGCTGAAAGCAGCTAAGGTCAAGTTAGACTGTCCTGACATACAGACGGACACTATTAGTCCAATTGATTTAATCATTGGAAATGATTATTATCACTGTTTTGTGCAAAATATAATAAGTAAACATGATGTTCACTTGCTGAAAACAGCAGGAGGCCACATGATGTGTGGTTCCATTCCCTCTCAAAGTGGGAAAGAAGCTGATATTGATTCAGTGGAAAATGTACTAGTTACAAGAATAACCGCTGATCATGTACCACAGCAAAAATTATCATTACTGGAAGAAATGAATGAACCAGTTGATAAGTTGTGGGATTTAGATGCGATAGGTATTGATGTAAATAAACCAAGCCCACAAGAGTCTCAGACTTATAGCCAATATTTGGACACTGTCAAATATGAAGAAGGACAATATTGGGTTAGGTTACCTTGGAAATTAAATCCACCACATCTGCCTAGCAATTATCGCACGACTTTCGGACAAATGAAAGCACAAATACATGAGCTCAGGAAGAATCCACAGCTACTGACTGTCTATGATAATATCATACAAGAACAGTTGGACAATAGATTCATTGAGGAAGTAGTCGAAGATAAGTTGAAGACAGAAGTTCATTTTCTCCCACACCACGGAGTCCGAAAAGATTCTGAAACCACTCCACTACGTGTTGTATACAAATGCAGCTCACGTGCTAATGAAGATGTAGCAAGTCTTAATGACTGTCTGATGACCGGACCCTCATTAACTGAGAAGCTTGGAGACGTGCTTATGAAATTTAACACAAACCCATATGCCTACACGCCTGATATTTCCAAAGCTTTCTTAAGAGTAGGACTACAAGAAATAGAGATTATACTCGATTCTTGTGGTCTGAAAATCCACATGATCCTCAAAGTCCTGTGAAAACTTATCGTTTCAAATCAGTATTATTTGGTGAAACATCCTCTCCATTCTTACTAGAAGCTACTCTAAATACACATTTGAAGAAATCAGAAAGTCCTTTCAAAGGAGTCTTAAAGAGAAGTTTCTATGTGGACAATCTTCAAGGAACTGTGAATAAAGAGGAGGACTTGAAATCCTTATAGAGAGAAGCTAACAAGGAGATGAAAGAAGCAAATATGCCTCTAAGGATGTGGAATACTAATTCAAAGCAATTAAGGGAACTATCAAAGAAGATTTCCCTGAAATTGAAATTCCTGATTGCAACAATATGCTGGGACTTAATTGGAACACACAGGAAGATACTTTGAGTCTCAAAAAGATAAACAATAAATCATGCAGTAAACTCACCAAACATAGTTTACTGTCAGATGTATCACAATGTTATGATCCTCTAGGACTCGTCTCATCAATTACCCAAAAAGGTAAAATACTTATGCAAGATGCAAGGAAACTCAAAATTGGATGAGATGAGAACTTGGCTCTAGAAATGAGTCAAGCATGGGATGAAATATCCAAGGAGTTTAAGCAACTTCATCAAATTAAATTTCCCAGACAAATAGGTCAAGAGGGAAACAAGTACCCATTACATGTGTTCTGTGATGCGTCAACCAGAGGTTATGGCGCTGTAGCTTACATGAGTAATGCTGAAGGAAGTACACTAATTACTTCAAAGGCCAGGGTAGCACCCTTGAAGGTCAGAACAGTACCACAATTGGAACTGACAGCACTCTATGTAGGTACAAAACTAGCTGTCTATCTCAACAAAGTACTTGATCATCTCACTATTGAAAAAACCGTGATCTGGAGTGATAATGAAGCAGTTCTCCAGTGGTTAAGAAATAATAAAAGTAAGTTGGTCTATGTACAGAATAGAGTAGCAGAAATAAAAGAAATGCAGCGTGATTATCTCTTTCTCCACGTCTCTACCCAAGAGAACCCACGTGGTGTCCCACTCAAGAAATTTGTGGATAATAAATTATGGCTCCACGGACCGAACTGGCTCTCTAATGAAAATAACTGGCCTCAGCAAAAAGCTCACATTATGTCAGAAGAAACAGTCTGCTTGAACACAGCAGAAATAAGTTGTGTAAATACTACAGACACAACAGAAATAGTCATTGATGGATGAAAATACTCATCTTTGGGTAAACTCTTAAGAACTACAACTCTTGTCTTTAAATTCATTAACGGAATAAAACCTAATTATGACTGTCTTGAACCCATTAAATACTGGGTGAAACTAATACAGAAAGATGTTTTCTCTACAGAGCATACATTTCTGGAAACACAAGATAAATCCCCAAAGAAACCTGTCGTGATTAATTCTTTAGGACTTTATCTCGACTCAGAAATGATTATAAGATGTCGAGGAAGAATTCATAATTTTTCACTACCTAAAGAAGCCATACATCCAATGTTGATCCCCAAGAATCATTGGTTAACTAAACTGATTGTGCAAAACGCCCACAGTAACGTGTTACTGACACACTTTGTCATATACGACAATCCTACTGGATACCTCAAGGTAGACAAAGTGTGAAAAACAAATAAGGGACTGCATTACTTGTCGTCACTACGATATGCGAGTATGTCAGTATCCAGGTCCACCTCCATATCCCTCTGGAAGAGTTTGTCATGTCACTCCATTTGAGGTGACAGGTGTAGATTACACTGGACCAATAATTTTAACCAAAACAGTTGACAAAGTTCCCATCAAGGTGTACATCTGTTTGTTCACTTGTGCTACAACTAGAGCAGTACATTTAGAAGTAGCCACTGACATGTCTGCTGAAACCTTTATCAAACTATTCAGAAGGTTTACAGCCAGAAGGGCATGTCCCAGACTAATAATTTCAGATATTGCAACTAACTTTGTTGCTGGTGCTGCTTATATCAGCTAGATCTTTGATCAGCCAGAAGTACAACAGATGCTGAATCAACGCAGTTGTCATTGGAGATACATTCCTCCTAAATCTCCATGGCACGACGGATTTTATGAAAGAATGATCGGCACTGTAAAACGTTGTTTTACAATGCCGTACAGTTGTGACTGAAATAGAAGATAGAGTCAACAACAGACGTCTAACTTATGTTACCGATGATCTGGACAATTTAGAAGTGTTAGTCCATCTCATTTACTCCATGGCAGAAGGCTTAAACATGCTCCTCCCATGAATGATAAAGAAATCATAGAGGATCCTACTTATTTCGAACCTGAGCAATTCAGGCGTAAATTCAAACACTATAATTGAACATTGGGAGAAAATTTAGCGAGAAGACTATCTCACCTCATTAAGAGAACACTTCTACGGAGCTGGTGTTCCTGAAAATCATAAGTCCTTAAGACCTAGTGACATAGTGATTATTGACAATGATGGTCCGAGGTCCCAATGGCCACTTGTAAAAATTGTGACAATATATCCTGATGCAAACGGAATCGTCAGGACAGTTGATGTTTTGAGCAAAGGTGTAGTGAATAAGCGGACAATAAATAAATTAGTGCCGTTAGAATTACACAGTGTGAAAACAAAATTAGCGATTCTCCAGAAACCACACAGATTAAAGCTGTTCAGAAAAGACAAGCAGTAGTGGTGGCGAGTGAGAAAATCAAAGTAACGTTAAGTGATGAACAGTTCACCTGCAGCGAACCTCCGCCACCCCCCAGTGTGGAGAAATTTTCTCCATGAGGGGGGTATCAGCCCCCTTCAGCCCCTTTCAGCCCTGATGGGCCCAGCCCTCTTGAAAGGGCAAGCATCTTGTTTACTGCTACAGCAAGTAATTGTTCCCAGATGCAGTACGAGTATGTGACGTGGTCATGCAGTCTCGCGGTTCCTTGCAAGAGTCCGGTCTTTCAAATAGTTTAGTTTAAGAACAGACAGTCCATCTCTTACCTTAGCAGGACAATTAAGGAAAATCCTGCTCCCATTTTATTACCATGGTAAAGATAGTTTACATTGTTGTCTATGCTTAAGACAGCAAGAATCAAGCATTCTGCTTTGCTTCATAGTGGAAGTTTGGCAAGGAAGCGAAATGTTCTAGGTCAGCTTTTCCTTTATGTGTAGCGGTGTAGGAGGCTGTGAGGTCAGATTACTTTTCACCCTACTGGGACTCACACTGATGCCAGGATAACCAACAAGGAACACTGATCCATGCATTAGTGTGAACAAAGTGTCTCACAAATCACAGTAAACACTTATGGAGAAGTGTGATCAGCTTCTTTAGTAATAAGATTGTGAATAAATGAACAAATCTTGATGAACAGAGTAACAACGAGTGTTGCAATCCAACAGAGTGTAGTGCGACAATCTTCAAAGAACACTATTCTTCAGTCAAGTCAGTGGATATCCGGGTGCAACTACGGGTCAGCTACAAATACCCAGGTACGTTTAATAATCGTAACATTGATAGGTCAGCGCAGCGGATATCATGTTATGTTTATTACACTACCAATACCAGGTTAATTACAGGCCATCGAGCCTACAAAAGTAAGTTTTCCAATCAGCAATCAGTTACTGATATATGCTGACATAATACCCCCTAGGGGTAATTTATTTCCAATGTATATAATATCTTTTAAAGCCCGTTGAGAAGTGTCTACGACAGCTTCTCAAGACCTCGCCTGCAGGGGCAGCTGTGTGGGCGATAGCTGTCTATCAAGCTAAGTTCCCCCTATATTTAATCTTTAACCTTAGTTGCACCATTTCTCAACACTCATAACAGCATTCCGACATCTCAATAAGGAGTTGTTCAGGACTCTGTACACCGTGTATGTCAGGCCTATATTGGAGTATACAGCACCACTTTGGAACCCACACCTAGGAAATTAGAGAAGGTGCAAAGGTTTGCAACAAGACTAGTCCCAGAGGTAACGGGCATGTCCTACAAGGAGAGGTTATGGGAAATTAACCTGAAGACACTGGAGGACAGGAGAGATATATAAAATACTGAGAGGAATTGACAAGGTGGATAGAGACAGGGTGTTCCAGAGTGGGACAGAGCAACAAGGGGTCACAGTTTGAAGTTGAAGACTTGGATGAATCACTGGGATGTTAGGATGTATTTCTTCAGTCACAGAGTTGTCGGGAAGCGGAATGGTTTGAGAAGAGATGTAGTGGAGCCAGGGTTCAAACATAGCTTTAAGAAGAGGTATGATAAAGTTCGTGGAGAAAGAAGAGTGACTTAGTAGCGACCAGTGAAGAGGCGGGTCCAAGAGCCGTGACTCGACCCCTGCAACCACAACTAGGTGAGTACCTAGCTGTACTCACCTGGTTATGGCTGTAGGGGTCGAGGCACAGCTCCTGGCCCGGCCTCTTCACTGGCCACTACTAGATCACTCTTCCTGCTCCTTGTGTGTGTGTGTGTGTGTGTTAGTTACCATTTTGTCCTAGGCACAAGTCGATTAGACACTAGACCTGAGTGTGTATTCACCTATTTGTGGTTGCAGGGGTCGAGTCTTAGCTCCTGGCCCCGTGTGTGTGTGTGTGTGTGTGTGTGTGTGTGTGTGTGTGTGTGTGTGTGTGTGTGTGAGTGTGAGTGTGTGTGTGTGTGTGTGTGTGTGTGTGTGTGTGTGTGTGTGTGTAACTATTTTTTTTTAAATTCGGATATTATTGTGAGGAGATCAGGTGAGGTGTGTGAGAGGGGTAACTGCCGTTGCTGAAATAAGAGAGGATTTTAAGTGCGTGTGAGGAACAAAGTCGGATTAAAGTGGGATGAACGAGAACTGAGAGAGTTTGTGCTGAGGACAGTGTTTGTGCTGACAGTGTGCTGAGGACAGTGTTTGTGCTGAGGACAGCGTTTGTGCTGAGGACAGTGTTTGAGCTGAGAACAGTGTGCTGACAGTGTGCTGAGGACAGTGTTTGGTTTGTGCTGAGCACAGTGTTTGTGCTGAGGACAGTGTTTGTGCTGACAGTGTGCTAACAGTGTGCTGAGGAGAGTATTTGTGCTGAGGACAGTGTTTGTGCTGACAGTGTGCTGAGGACAGTGTTTGTGCTGAGGACAGTGTTTGTGCTGAGGAGAGTGTGTGTGCTGAGGGCAGTGTTTGTGCTGAGGACAGTGTTTGTGCTGAGGACAGTGTGCTGAGGAGAGTATTTGTGCTGAGGACAGTGTTTGTGCTGACAGTGTGCTGAGGACAGTGTTTGTGCTGACAGTGTGCTGAGGACAGTGTTTGTGATGAGGACAGTGTTTGTGCTGAGGAGAGTGTGTGTGCTGAGGGCAGTGTTTGTGCTGACAGTGTGCTGAGGACAGTGTTTGTGCTGAGAACAGTGTTTGTGCTGAGGACAGTGTTTGTGCTGAGGACAGTGTGCTAACAGTGTGCTGAGGAGAGTATTTGTGCTCAGGACAGTGTGCTGACAGTGTGCTGAGGACAGTGTTTGTGCTGACAGTGTGCTGAGGACAGTGTTTGTGATGAGGACAGTGTTTGTGCTGAGGAGAGTGTGTGTGCTGAGGGCAGTGTTTGTGCTGACAGTGTGCTGAGGACAGTGTTTGTGCTGAGAACAGTGTTTGTGTTGAGGACAGTGTTTGTGCTGAGGAGAGTGTTTGTGCTGAGGACAGTGTGCTGACAGTGTTCTGAGGACAGTGTTTGTGCTGACAGTGTGCTGAGGACAGTGTTTGTGCTGAGGACAGTGTTTGTGCTGAGGACAGTGTTTGTGCTGAGGACATTCTGTGTGCTGAGAGCAGTGTTTGTGCTGACAGTGTTTGTGCAGAGGACAGTGTTTGTGCTGAGGACAGTGTGCTGAGGGCAGTGTTTTTGCTGAGGACAGTGTTTGTGCTGAGGACAGTGTTTGTGCTGAGGACAATGTTTGTGCTGAGGGCAGTGTTTGTGCTGACAGTGTTTGTTCTGACAGTGTTTGTGCTGAGGGAAGTGTTTGTGCTGAGGACAGTGTTTGTGCTGAGGACAGTGTTTGTACTGTGGACAGTGTTTGTGCTGAGGACAGTGTGCTGATGGCAGTGTTTGTGCTGACAGTATTTGTGCTGATAGCAGTGTTTGTGCTGAGGACAATGTTTGTGCTGAGGACAGTGTTTGTACTGAGGACAGTGTTTGTGCTGAGGACAGTGTTTGTGCTGACAGTGTGGTGAGGGCAGTGTTTGTGCTGAGGGCAGTGTTTGTGCTGAGGACAGTGTTTGTGCTGAGGACAGTGTGCTGAGGTCAGTGTTTGTGCTGACAGTGTTTGTGCTGAGGACAGTGGTTGTGCTGACAGTGTGCTGAGGGCAGTGTTTGTGCTGAGGACATTGTTTGTGTTTAGGACAGTGTTTGGGCTGAGGACAGTGTTTGTGCTGAGGACAGAGTTTGTGCTGAGTATGGTGTTTGTGCTGAGGACAGTGTTTGTGCTGAGTACAGTGTTTGTGCTGAGTATAGTGTTTGTGCTGAGGACAGTGCTTTTGGTGAGTATAGTGTTTGTGCTGAGGACAGTGTTTGTGCTGAGGACAGTGTTTGTGCTGAGGACAGTGTTTGTGCTGAGGACAGTGTTTGTGCTGAGGACAGTGTTTGTGCTGAGGGCAGTGTTTGTGCTGAGGACAGTGTTTGTGCTGAGGACAGTGTTTGTGCTGAGGACAGTGTTTGTGCTGAGGACAGTGTTTGTGCTGAGAACAGTGTTTGTGCTGACAGTGTGCTGAGGACAGTGTTTGTGCTGACAGTGTTTGTGCTGAGGACAGTGTTTGTGCTGAGGACAGTGTTTGTGCTGAGGACAGTGTTTGTGCTGAGGACAGTGTTTGTGCTGAGGACAGTGTTTGTGCTGAGGGCAGTGTTTGTGCTGAGGACAGTGTTTGTGCTGAGGACAGTGTTTGTGCTGAGGACAGTGTTTGTGCTTAGGACAGTGTTCGTGCTGAGGACAGTGTTTGTGCTGAGGACAGTGTTTGTGCTGAGGACAGTGTTTGTGCTTAGGACAGTGTTCGTGCTGAGGACAGTGTTTGTGCTTAGGACAGTGTTCGTGCTGAGGACAGTGTTTGCTTTTCTCTGTGGGAAGAGTGAAGAAGATAGAGAAGGGGAAATTGAAGAAAGAGATAGAATGACGATATGACAGGAGGCAGGAGAAAATAGAAAGCTACTCACGTTACACGAGACCCATCTTCGAGTTTGCGGCACCCACATAGAGCCCTAAAGTGATCGAGCATGTAAGGAAACCAGAGAAGGTTGGAGAAGAGTCTAGTGCCATAACTGAGACGAATGGACTATGAGAAGTTTAAGAAAGACAAGAGAGGAGGACCAGGCAGAAACATAATCATGACATGCAAAATACTCATAAAATTTATAAAGCAGATAGAATAGCCTGTTTGATATGTGAGGAGAGCGAACCATGAGACATAAATGGTAACTAACGACTCAGACCAACCTCTCTGACTTTAACAGATATATTTTATTATTTAAAATTAACGAATAAATTTAAGAAGATATATGAAGCTGCATAGGCAAACGACATACACAGTTTCAAGAATAAGTATGGTGGTGAACGAGTGGTTAGTCAGTGTAGTTGGTGGAAAAGAGAAGGGCTAGGATGTGTAGTGTGTCCCCTTGATAAAACACACACACACACACACATACACACACACACACACACACACACACACACACACACACACACACACACACACACGCACAAACACACACACACACACACACACACACACACACACACACTCAAGGAAAAGATCTGGGGGTGAGTATAACACCGAACATATCTCCTGAGGCACACATCAATCAGATAACTGCTGCAGCATACGGGCGTCTGGCGAACCTACGGATAGCGTTCCGATAGCTCAGTAAGGAATCATTCAAGACTCTGTATACCATTTACATCAGGCCCATACTGGAGTATGCAGCACCAGTTTGGAATCCACACCTGATCAAGCACGTCAAGAAATTAGAGAAAGTGCAAAGGTTTGCAACAAGATTAGTCCCAGAGCTAAGGGGATTGTCCTACGAAGAAAGGTTGAGGGAAATTCGGCCTGACGACACTGGAGGACAGGAGGGTCAGGGGAGACATGATAACTACATATAAAATACTATGCGGAATAGACAAGGTGGATAAAGACGGGATGTTCCAGAGATGGGACACAGAAACAAGAGGTCACAATTGGAAGTTGAAGACTCAGATGAATCAAAGGGATGTTAGGAAGTATTTCTTCAGTCATAGAGTAGTCAGGCCGTGGAATAGCCTAGAAAGTGACGTAGTGGAGGGGGGAACCATACATAGTTTTAAGGCAAGGTATGATAAAGCTCATGGAGCAGGGAGAGAGAGGACCTAGTAGCAATCAGTGAAGAGGCGGGGCCAGGAGCTGTGACTCGACCCCTGCAATCACAAATAGGTGAGTACAAATACGTGAGTACACACACACACACACACACACACACACACACACACGAGTGTGTGTGTGTGGAAGTGGAATAGTCTAGCAAGTGATGTAGTGGAGGCAGGAACCATACATAGCTTTAAGATGAGGTATGATAAAGCTCATGAAGCAGGGAGAGAGAGGACCTAGTAGCGTTCAGTGAAGAGGTGGGGCCAAGAGCTGTGTCTCGACACCTGTAACCACAGTTAGGTGAGTACACACACACACACACACACACACACACACACACACACACACACACACACACACACTCACACACATACACACACACACACACACACACACACACACACTCACACACACATACACTCACACACACACACAGAATGCAGAAGGTGGAAGCAACAGGCCACAGAAGCAGAAATCAAGATAGAGAGATTAGAAGAGGAGCTGAGACATCTGAAACAGCACAGAGACAAAGATATTACAAAAGTAGCATCGGCAATGGCTACATCGAACACAGACAACAGGTCCGAAGGAAGCATGGAAACTAAACTGTATGCAGAGGTCCTGTCAAACCCACATGGGGCCAAAACAAAGACAGGGAGCACTCTAGGACAGAAAGAGAGGTTGGAAGACATCGAAGGAACTAGGACATGTGCAAGGACCTTACCAGATACCTGTGGGGGCCAGGAGCAGGTGAGCAGGAAGGATAAACCAAGAAGCATAGGGGCCACAACGAGGGAAGGGACTGAAGGAAGGAACACTCCACGGGAAGGAACTAAAACACATCAGAGGATGCAATGGGAGTCACAGTGGGAGGTGGAAAGGGAGAGATCCGTGTTTGTCTATGGGCTAGACGAAGCTAAAGGGGAAACTTATGGTGAAAGAAAGCAGGAGGAGAAAAAAGCGATTGAAGACATCATGAAGGTGATAGGCGAGGGGGACATGACCCAGGTGGCAAATTTTCGGAGAATTGGGTGGTTCACAAAGAAAAGGAATCGGCCTCTCAAAGTAATTTTCAAGGCAGAATCAACCCGAACCATGATCCTGCAGGAGAAAGCACGGCTGAGAGGCAAGCAGGAGTTCCGGAGTGTGTACCTCGACCGAGACAGAACACAGGACGAAAGGAAGACAATGAAAGAGAGAGTTCAAAAACGAAAGGAGAAATGGGAGGAAATGAAAAAGGAGAGCAGAATATCCCAGGATCAAATGGAAGGACAAGCGCACCCCCCAGAAACACCTGCAGAAGGACTCCAGCCATGACACCCCCAAGGCAACTGAACAATCCAAACCAATCATCACACACCGATCCCTCTGTTTCCACCCCCCGCACCACAGTTACAGTATTAGAACAGAAGTTGAAGGTTTGGTACACAAATGCAGATGGATTAACGAATAAACATGAGGAATGGCATGAAAGAATCAATGAGAAGTCCCCAGACATCATAGCAGTTACAGAAACAAAACTCATGGAGACAATAACACATGCAATCTTCCCACCAGGATACCAGATCATGAGGAAAGATAGAAGGGGCAGGGGGGGAGGTGGGGTTGCTCTGCTCATAAAAAACAGATGGAAATTCGAGAAAATGGAAGGAATAGATGAGACGGGAGAAAGAGACTACATAGGTACACTTCAGTCGGGGGAACACAAAGTGGTCATTGCAGTGATGTATAATCCACCACAGAACTGCAGGAGGCCAAGAGAGGAATATGAAGAGAGCAACAGAGCAATGGTGGACACACTTGCTGAGGTGGCAAGAAGAGCTCACTCCAGCAGAGCAGCGTACCTGTGCCTCATACAGAATCTTGCAACCCTTACTGTCAAGCAGATGCGAGATACGGCGAAGTGCTGTAAGCTTCCTGGCTGCTTTGTTTGCAAGATTTACAACATGGTTCTTCATGGTTAATTTAGAGTCAAATTTCACCCCAAGGATATCAACTTCTCCAAGTGCCAACACCCTCCCATTCATCCTTACTTCTGCACCAGCATTACCATCATGGTGCCTAGAGACCATCATCATTTGCGTTTTCTCAGGTGCAAATGTTACTTGCCATCTATTTCCCCAAGCTGATATAGCTCTTAGCTGGTGATTGATGTAGCTTAGAGCAGCTGGCATTTCTTCTCTTGGATAAGTCTCTCTCTCTCTCTCTCTCTCTCTCTCTCTCTCTCTCTCTCTCTCTCCAGTGCCTCCATTTTGTTTTCAACTATTTCTTTATAAATCTTGAGATCATTACGAACATTTTATTTCGTATATGTGGCTCTAGCTGCCGACCCATTTTAGCTCTCAATCATGTATGGAAAACTGTAAATGCCGAATTACAGAAAATATCTACCTGGATGAGGACTAGTTAATTTTAAGCCAGCCCGTAATGCTATGCATATAAGTGGCTTTGGAATGCTGCTCTTACCTGTATTTTTTTGTACCTCTGTATGTTCAAATTATTAAATAAATAAATAAATCCAAAATAATGACTGTGGTCAATACTCTGTTAGAGTTTTCATGGGTTATCCTGTTATTATGGGTCAAGGGTTATCCTGGGTTATCATGGGTTATCCTGGGTTATCATGGGTCATGGGTAATCATGGGTCGTGGGTTATCCTGGGTCATGGGTTATCATGGATCATGAGTTATCATGGGTCACGGGTTATCCTGGGTCATGGGTTATCATGGATCATGGGTTATGGGTCATGGGTTATCCTGGGTCATGGGTTATCATGGATCATGGGTTATCATGGGTCATGGGTTATCCTGGGTCATGGGTTATCATGGATCATGGGTTATCATGGGTCATGGGTTATCATGGATCATGGGTTATCAGGGGTCATGGGTTATCCTGGGTCATGGGTTATCCTGGGTCATGGGTTATCCTGGGTCATGGGTTATCCTGGGTCGTGGGTTATCATGGGTCATGGGTTATCCTGGATCATGGGTTATCCTGGGCCATGGGTTATCCTGGATCATGGATTATCAGGGGTCATGGGTTACCCTGGATTATCATGGTTCATGGGTTATCCTGGGTTATACTGGGTCATGGGTTTTTCTAGGTCATGGGTTATCATGGGTCATGGGTTATCCTGGATTATCATGGGTCATGGGTTATCCTGGATTATCATGGATCATGGGTTATCATGGGTCATGGGTTACCCTGTGTCATGGGTTATCCTGGGTCATGGGTTATCATAGATCGTGGGTTTTCATGGGTCGTGGGTTATCCTGGATTATCATGGGTCATGAGTTATCCTGGGTTATCATGGGTCATGAGTTATCCTGGGTTATCATGGGTCATGGGTTATCCTGGGTCATGGATTATCCTAGGTCATGGGTTATCATGGGTCATGGGCTATCCTGGATTATCATGGGTCATGAGTTATCCTGGATTATCATGGGTCATGGGTTATCCTGGATTATCATGGGTCATGGGTTATCCTGGATTATCATGGGTCATGGGTTATCCTGGGTCATGGATTATCCTAGGTCATGGGTTATCATGGGTCATGGGCTATCCTGGATTATCATTGGTCATGGGTTATCATGGGTTATCCAGGATTATCATTGGTCATGAGTTATCTTGGATTATCATGGGTCATGGGTTTTCCTGGATTATCATGGATCATGGGTTATTCTGGGTCATGGGTTATCATGGGTCATTAATTATCATGGGTCATGAGTTATCATTGGTCATTGGTTATCCTGGGTCATGGGTTATCCTGGATTATCATGGGTCATGGGTTATCCTGGATTATGGATCATGGGTTATCCTGGGTCATGGGTTATCATGGGCTATGGGTTTTCTTGGGTCATGGGTTATCCTGGATTATCATGGGTTATGGATTATCGTGGGTTATTCTGGGTCACGGGTTATCCTGGATTATCATGGGTTATGGATTATCATGGGTCTATTACGATAAACTTTATAAACCCTAGGCGTTGTTAGTCTAGGGGACTTTTCAAGGAGAATTGTTCTCTAGTTCTATCGTAATAAGGTTGTAGGGAGATCAACAAACATTTTAAAATGTATCTTTAATATATAAACAGACTTTATATATTACTTAAAAATGAAGACCTTCAATTTTTGTTGTATGAACCTTTCATATACAGTTGACAAAAGTTACATTATTTCCTATTTTCTAAGGAGATTAGGTTAATGGCTTAACAAACTCGAAGTCTCCACAGACGAGAACTTCTGTTTAAGGAAAATTTCACAATTTATGGTGACTTTAAGCGAGTAAAGTGAGTAAGCTGTGGAGACCTTCTCTACACAGAGAGAAGTGCTGTACTGTTTAATCTACCCCACTCACACCTGACGTCAGCTCGCTTCAGGCGAGTAGTGTAGAAGTGAGGCCAAACAAATTGGTCGTTATCCATTTCCACAGCAGAATAAATATATACATATAATGAAAAATGGGAAAGGTGAAAATGAATATTTAATATTATAAAGCTGATTACTCTCGTTTTAGCATTTAACGATAGTAATCGCAATATAATATTAGAAAGATGAGCAAATATGAAAGACATATATTATAACTGCATCTCTGCGTAACACCCCTTCCCTTAGGACAGTATGTAGTACTGGGAAATTTTTTTTTTTTTTCAAAGGTTTTGTATCGAGAAGCATACGAATGATCATATCGCAGGGACTTCGGATCCGAGAGACGAGGCGTGTATGCAGCCAGACTTCTAGTATCCCGTTAGCGTTAATACATGCACATAAGCCTTCGGGGTAGCGGGAAAGGAGGCAGTAGCCAGCCTAGTCTCTCGACCAAATCCCAGCTTGATACAGCATGTTACCACACATACAGTAACTGTAAATAGACAAAACATTAGATAAACAGAAATCTGAATGGTTTAAAAGTTTAAAGTAAAAATTTAGACAATAGAATTGTCAAATGAATGAACTTTATTAGGGACGCGAAAGAGCGTCAGCAAGAACGTTACTCGGGCCTTTTATATGATTAATGCTGAATGAATAGGGCTGAATTCTGAGAGCCCACCTCAGAATTCGGGCATTTTTTGATTTCATTGTATTTATAAATGTTAAGGGGTTGTGATCGGAAAATACTGATATTTTATGAGGCGATGTTCCCAGGTATACGTCGAAATACTCTAAAGAAACTACCAGGGCTAATGCCTCTTTTTCAACAGTTGAATAATTTCTTTGATGGGACTTTAACTTTGATGAAAAATAGCAAATGGGATGCAAAACTTTAGTATCTGATGAATTTTGTAGCAAGACTGCCCCTATAGCATAGCAGCTAGCATCAATATGCAAGATAAAGGGTTTGTGAAAATTGGGACTTTGTAATACAGGAGAGGACGTAAGCAATCTTTTTAATTTTTCAAAAGTTTCATTACATTCCAGGGTCCATTTAAAGGTTACTCTAGGACTAGTTAATTCAGTCAGAGGAGCAGCTAATTGTGCAAAGTTGGGGCAAAATCTTCGGTAGTAGCTAATCATACCCAGAAATCTTTGCACTCCTTTTCTATCACTTGGAATAGGGAATTCAGTAATGGCTTTTACTTTAAGGTTAAGGGGTACCACTTTCCCTTGTCCTATTTGAAAACCCAAGTATTTAATAGTGGCTTGTCCAAAAGCACACTTTGCTAGATTGACAGTGAAATTATAGTTTTCTAGGGATTTGAATAAAGCTTCCAGTCGAATAAGGTGTTCTTCCCAAGAGTCGCTAAACACTACCAAATCATCAAGATATGCCTCGACTCCTTCCAAAGGTCGAGTTAGCTCGTTCATAAGTCTCTGAAAGGTTGAGGCCGCGTTACATAAACCGAAGGGCATAACTCTGTAATTGAACAAACCATCTTTAATTGCAAAGGCTGTTTTGTCTCTATCCTTTGGCGCCAGAGGAACTTGGTAATACCCTCGCAGTAAATCAAGTCGACTCACGAATTTAGAGCTGGAGACAGTATCTATCAGGTCGTCTATTCGAGGAAGAGGATATCCGTCTGGTATTGTGACGGAATTAAGCTTACGGTAGTCCGTACACATGCGAAATGTTCCGTCTGGTTTGGGAACTAACAGGCAAGGGGACGCCCAAGGACTCTTACTTCGTTCCACAAGGCCATGTTCGAGAAGAAAGTCAACTTCTTGCTTCAACATCTGATGTTTAGTAGGGCTCACTCTATAAGGTGGTTGTTTGATTGGACGCGAATCGCGGAGCTCAACTTCGTGATACCCTAGAGTACAAGTTTTTGGCACATCTCCAAATAAGCTTTTATAATTCAATATTAAGTTACTTATTTCTTGCCTTTTTGAATCGTCCAGATTGTTAAGAAGTTTATCAAGATTGAGTAGAGCTTCAGAATTTTTAAGGTGAGCGTCGGCTCTTTTGACACCTTCTGATGATGTATTTTCTCTGATTGTAGATAAGGTAGTGATGGATGTGGTAGGTAGTGTTTTGGAATGATAAGATTTCAGTTGATTTATGTGAAATACTTTGTTCCTTTTTCCAGGTATCTTAACTACATAATTTACATCGTTTTCTTTACTCACGACTTCATAAGGACCTTGGTAACGTGGTAAGAGAGCATGGCCGGAAACTAACCTCTGAACCATTACTAAATCTTTAGGTTGAAATGAACGGGGTTTTGCTCGTTTGTCGTACCAAAGTTTCATTTTTGTTTGAGCATTCGCCAAATTTTCTGCGGCTAAGTCTCTAGCATAAGACAAACGTTCCTGCATCAGAACTGGTGATGATTTTATCGAGGATGTTGTTTTGCCAGTCCAAGTATCTTTCAATACAGCTAGTGGGCCTCGGACCTGATGCCCGTAGATGAGTTCAAACGGAGTGAAGCTCGTACTCTCTTGTTCACTGTTTCGTAATGCAAACAATAATAAAGGTATCCCCTCATCCCAATCTTGGGAAAACTGTTCACAGTATGCTCTTAGCATAGATTTTAGAGTCTGGTGAAAACGTTCCAGAGCTCCTTGGGATTGAGGGTGATAACTCGTGGACAACAAAGATTCTATACCCAAGTGGGACATTGCTTCTCTGAAGGTTTTAGAAGTAAAGTTCGTTCCTTGGTCTGACTGAATTTCTCTGGGGATTCCCACTTGAGAAAAGAACTTTAATAAGGAACGAACAATCACCCGAGAAGTAATTTTCCTAACAGGGATAGCTTCCGGATATCTTGTACTAGTATCCATGATTGTAAATAAATATTGGTTTCCCTGACGGGTCTTTGGCAGAGGTCCCACACAATCAATAATTAGACGAGAGAAAGGTTCTCCTCGTGCAGGAATAGGAATTAGGGGGGCCGGGGAAGGTTTATGAGCCGGCTTACCTGCCTTCTGGCAAATATGACATTCTTTAACGTATTTCTTCACCTTTTCCCCAATCTTAGGCCAATAAAAATGTTTTGCTATTTTTCCTAAAGTCTTCTTTGTTCCAAGATGTCCACCTAGAGGACTATTATGAGAAAATTCAAGAGTGGTGTCTCGAAAAGAGGTTGGCAATACTACTAAACTCCTCACGTCTTTGGAACCATTACTTTCCTCCTTTTTCATGAGGATACCATCCTTGTAATAATAACAGTTTTCTAGTAGATTGGCCTGTTCCTCAGAAACTGCTATACTTCTACAATGATTCAAGTCTGGATCTGAAGTTTGAGCCTGAATCAGGTCATTTCTTCCGAGACCTTTTCCAGCGGAACACTCGGGGTTAATCATGGCTTGACTAGGTTTAAAGGTTCCAGTTTGTATTGCCTTACTGAATAGCAAATCTAAACCCAGGTCTTTATTTTCGGATGGCTCTCCACAATCTGCGGAGCGAGACATTGCACGAGTAATAATGTTCAAGGGAAATAATGCTGGACCTTCGTTTAATGCTTCCAAAGCATAGTGGGTTTCAGAAGAGTTATTTATCACCATCGGTTCTTTACAAATACCTTGGTGGTATACATCATTTCCGATCAACAGTCCAACACCCTGAATGGGGAATTCTTTACTAGATACTCCAACAGTTATCCAACCCACATAGTCGGGGATTTCCAAAAACACTTTATGTAATGGTACTTTAATTAAGGCACCACCATACGCCTCTAACAAGACTTCTATCTTGGTGTCTGAGTGATCATCAAGGGGTAATACGTCTGTCCTCAATAAAGACAAATAACTCCCTGTGTCTCGAAATGTAGTGACGTTAACTAACCTTTTTTCGTCGAGGCCGACTTTTCCTGTAGCAAGGTAAGGTTCCATGGCCTCGTGTACCTTGGTTTCAGAATGTAGTCATCTCGTCTGTTGGGTCTCTGGATGGGACGACTCCAAGTTCGTTCTTACAGGCCGGGCTTTAGCTTGGACCTGGGAGGAGATCACTTGAGTAGGGTATCTCCTGGGATTTTCACAGTTCCGTTCATTTTTCTTTCTACATTGGTTTTCCAAATGTCCCGATTTGTGGCAGTAATTACAAATCCGTTGGGGAACATCTTCCTTTTTAAAACTTGAATATTTTCCGTAACTGGAATTACTATCCCAGTTAGGAGAACGCACCGTATACGCTCTTTCAAACTTTGAATCTTTCTTGGGATTTTTCCGAAAAGCCTCTTGACGTTTACTCTTACCCGTCATCTGGTGAGCTATCTCATAATGATCAGCTATCGACGCAGTTTCTATTAGCGTTGAGGCTGAACGTCCGATAAGGTAAGTATGTAGGTCGTCCGTCAAATAATTGAAGAAATCTTCATTTAAAATCAATTGAGAAAGGGATTCCACTGTATTGCAATTTGAAGCCCTAAGCCATCTCTCAAATGCTGCCTGTTTCCCTCGGGCAAACTCTACCCAGGACTGCTGTGGGTTGCGCTTCAAAGTCCGGAATGACCGTAGATAACTAGCAGGCAACAAGTCGTAAGCGTCCAATACTGTTTTCTTTATTGTCTCATAGTGAGAGTACTGGTCGAAGGGTAAGGACGCCGTGCTAGCCTGTGCTTTTCCCGTCAAGGTAGTGTGTATCAGGGCCGCCCAATGTTCCCTGGGCCACTTCATAATTTGAGCCTGGTTTTCAAAGGCTTCAAAAAATGCGTCGAGGTTTTCTTCACAAAATCTGGGAACCATGGCGGCCGCTTGATGAACATTGAACGTCTCGACTCTTGGTGTCGGACGAGATTCAATTTTTCCTGGGTCGAGTTGTCTATCACGTCTGATGGATTCTCTTTCAAACTCTTCATGTTTAAACTTACGTTGGGCTTCAATGTACGTAGTTTGTAATATCAAGAAGCGTTCTAATCTCTCAAATTGTTCCGGAGAGTGGATCTCTGGAGGAATTTGAATGGAGTTCCACTGGAAAAACTCTGGATTATTCCTCACAGGAGCTCTGGGTTCCGTCAACGTAGAGAATGTGGTTGTTCCTGGTGTACTACCGGTGAAGTCTAGGGTTTCCCAAGTGGTCTGAGCTTGAGAAGAAACTGGTCTTGGAGTCTTAGGTCTCGTTGATATGTCCTTAGTAGCTACTGAAGGCATTTCCATCTCATTTACTGATGACTGCCGGTCAAATTGTGAAATTAGACTTTCATTATCTTCTAAATCCTCGCCGGAGTCTTCTTCTGGGACTTCTGGAAAAAGTAAATTCCGAATGATAGCCCGTAGGGTAACAGAAGTATAGTGCTTGTCATACTTTACTCCTAGAGACTTTGCTATTTGCCAACAAGTTTGTAACTTTAACGTATTCAGTCGTTCAACTGTAAGGTCTTCAAACCTGGCGGATAATTCAGCCATATTTTATAAGTCTGTATTTCAAGGTTCAGTATCCCGGACAGTAGGTCCCCATTTATTACGATAAACTTTATAAACCCTAGGCGTTGTTAGTCTAGGGGACTTTTCAAGGAGAATTGTTCTCTAGTTCTATCGTAATAAGGTTGTAGGGAGATCAACAAACATTTTAAAATGTATCTTTAATATATAAACAGACTTTATATATTACTTAAAAATGAAGACCTTCAATTTTTGTTGTATGAACCTTTCATATACAGTTGACAAAGTTACATTATTTCCTATTTTCTAAGGAGATTAGGTTAATGGCTTAACAAACTCGAAGTCTCCACAGACGAGAACTTCTGTTTAAGGAAAATTTCACAATTTATGGTGACTTTAAGCGAGTAAAGTGAGTAAGCTGTGGAGACCTTCTCTACACAGAGAGAAGTGTTGTACTGTTTAATCTACCCCACTCACACCTGACGTCAGCTCGCTTCAGGCGAGTAGTGTAGAAGTGAGGCCAAACAAATTGGTCGTTATCCATTTCCACAGCAGAATAAATATATACATATAATGAAAAATGGGAAAGGTGAAAATGAATATTTAATATTATAAAGCTGATTACTCTCGTTTTAGCATTTAACGATAGTAATCGCAATATAATATTAGAAAGATGAACAAATATGAAAGACATATATTATAACTGCATCTCTGCGTAACAAACTCTTTTAAATGTCTCTTTAATTCTTCTCCATACATAGTAACATGTTTAAATTACTTAGGATAACCCAAAAAGACAAAGTGACTTGTTGATTCGATTACATCCTTTTATATGTACCATTTAGCTCCAATACCTTGGAACTATTAACACGGGCTCCTTGCCGAGGTATCAGTTAAAATTTCTAAACTAAAATTTCTGAGTCATCTTGTGTTGACCGTAATATTTTTCAATTCAATTCAATTCAATTCAAGTTTATTGTCTATAAGGGTTGCAATATGGGGTTTACAGGTTTTGGGTATTGTGTGGTTTACATGTTATAAAATACTAATTACAGAGGAGGCCACTAGGACACCTAGTATGGCTAGGCATTTCGAGCAGAATTAGATTAATTCTTAACATTAAATCCTTACAGATTATGGTATTAAGGCTAAGTGACTACATCATAATTTGTGAGTTTAGCAATGTGAATGCTTTTGTTTTGGCACAATACAAAGTGTCTATATTGGAGTATCATAGGCAAACTTATGACTAGTTAGGATTTATTATTTTAAGATTAAGATTAGTATTTCTGGGTTTATAGTCAGTGGGTGAGTGAGTGTGATTGTGAACCACCAGGTGGTTATCATGTAGTTAGTTGTCGGGGTGGATCAGGGAGATAAGATGTTTTCTAACTGTAGTTTTGAAAGTGATGAATGTATCTGCAGTTCTAGAGTTCTCAGGTAGGGTGTTCCAGATTTTAGGTCCTTTGAAATACATTGAATTTTTGTAAAGGTTTACCTGGAGATTACCTGGAGAGAGTTCCGGGGGTCAACGCCCCCGCGGCCCGGTCTGTGACCAGGGAATGTCGTAGAGATGTTTGTGTCTGGTGTTATACCTGTGGGTTCTATCACAACTATCAAGAAAGCGTTTTAGGTCAAGGTTAATATTGGAATTTAAGGTCCTGTAGATATAGACTGCACAGTAGTAAGTGTGGATGTTCTGAACAGGGAGTAAGTTTAGATCTATGAAGAGTGGGGGGTGTGTTGCCAGGGATGGGATTTAGTGATTATTCTTACTGTGGCTTTTTGTTGGGTTATTATCGGCTTTAGGTGTGTTGCTGCAGTTGAACCCCAAGCACAGATAGCATACGTGAGGTATGGATATATAAGTGAATGGTATAGTGTGAGAAGGGCAGTTTGCGGCACGTAGTATCGTGTGTTGGAGAGGATCCCCACTATTTTGGATACTTTTTTTGTTGTGTTGGATATGGGTGCTGAAATTTAAGTTGTCGAGGTATAGGCCAAGGAATTTGCCCTCACTATGTCTGGCAATTAGAGTGTTGTCGATCTTAATGTTTAGTTGCGCAACACCTGCTCTGCTACCAAACATAATATAGTAGGTTTTGCCAGTGTTAAATGTAAGTTTATTGGCTGTCATCCGAGTTGATATTTTGAGCAGCTCCTCGTTAACAATGGTGTTGAGGGTGGCAAGATTAGGGTGGGAGATGACATAAGTCGTGTCGTCAGCAAAGAGAATGGGTTTCAGGTGTTGGGATATGTTTGGAAGATCATTGATGTAAATGAGGACGAGCAGGTGTCCAAGGACACTTCCCTGTGGAACACCAGTATCAAGTGGCCGTGTTGTTGATGCTGTGTCTTTAATGGTGACATACTGATACCTATTAGAAAGGTAGGATTTAAAATATGCAGGCGCATGGCCTCTTATACCATAGAGGTCAAGTTTGTGGAGTAGGATGCCGTGGTCTACTGTGTCAAACGTTTTTCTTAGGTCAATAAAAATTCCTAGCGGATATTTCTAATTTTCCAATACTGTGTAAAGCAGGTCTAGCATTTTTATAATTGCATTCCAGTCAATGTTTTCCCTCCCGTGTACCAACACTCTCTCTCCTCTCTGAATGAGATCCCTTCTGTCTTTATTCTATACAACTGTCATATTTTAGGTAAAAAATCGACACATATATAGGTACAGGATACATATATAGGTGATTCAGTTGTACCTCACTTTAATACCTATAAGATAAGATAAGATTTCGTTCGGATTTTTAACCCCGGAGGGTTAGCCACCCAGGATAACCCAAGAAAGTCAGTGCGTCATCGAGGACTGTCTAACTTATTTCCATTGGGGTCCTTAATCTTGTCCCCCAGGATGCGACCCACACCAGTCGACTAACACCCAGGTACCTATTTGCTGCTAGGTGAACAGGACAATAGGTGTAAGGAAACGTGTCGGAATTTCCACCCGCCGGGAATCGAACCCGGGCCCTCCGTGTGTGAAGCGGGAGTTTTAGCCACCAGACCACCGGGCCTATATATACCCTCTGTGTCCATGTATTGTTTGTAAAGGCTTGACAAAGCTGCTGGAGAGCGAAGCGTTGCCACGATGAAATGTGACATTAGTTGCGCATGTGTCCTTTTACCTAACATACTGTCCGTAATTCTACCAGCATTAACATAACTATCATAATGTTTATATGCACATTCACTCGTCGTCACCATTGTAGAAACAATCATTGTCCTCATCGCCTCCGAGCCGTGTGGACGAGCTGCGCAGACGCTCCTGTTTGAGTTTGTTTTGCGCAGTTTACCTGATTGAGCTGCCCCTAGCGTTGGTTGGTGGAAACTTTATTTTCTCCAACATGGCGCTGAATAGCAGAAGAAGAATCAACACTGTCTGCATTGAGATGATCCGTGGTGCTGTCACAGGATCCAACATGGATTTATTATTACCAGCGATCATTCGCGATACCTATGGTATAGCAAATGAGGAGATATGTGGTGTCGCATTAAATGGAATGACAAGAATCTTCGTTAAGATGACGTCTGCACAAGTCTACGAGGCAGTGGTCGACAAGTATCAGGAGACCATCATACAGGTTAATACAGCTGTGTCGGTGAGACTTCATGATGTATCTCGACATTACACCTGGGTGAAAATCAGGAATGTGCCTTTTGAGGCGACTGATTTTGATATTACCAGTGAACTGCGTACTTATGGGACGGTTCACGTAGCCACAGCAGGGAGATGGGCAACTGGACCGTATGCAGGTGCGCTGGAAGGCGCGTATACAGTTAAAATGACTCTTCGGCACCCTATTCCTTCATATATTGTGTTGAAAGAATTAAGGACTCAAGTCTATGTAACGTATGCGGGGCAACAACGTACGTGTCGGCTATGTGGGTCATATGACCACATCGCGGCGCAGTGTGAGAAACGAAGTGGGTACCCGGCACAACAGCAACGGCAACAGCAGCAACAGCAACAGCAGCAACAGCAGCCAGTGGACGAGGTTGGTGATGAGCGAGAACAGTCTCTTGCTACACCGCCCCAACAACGGTTGTCATGGAGTGAGGAGGTAGACAAGGAAAAGGAGCTTGAATCGCCAGTTGTAACGCTACAAGGAGAATCTCAGTCATTGGACATACATAAGGTTTTTGAGGAGAGACTACCTAATATGGGTGAAGAAGTGGCGGCGTCTTTGGTAAAGGCGTTGGATGACTTGTTAGAGGAATCGGTCCTAGATCAGGTGGAAGACCCAGGCTCAGTTCTGGGGAAGGCTGTGAATGATGGTATGGCAGAAGATGACGGTTTGTCGACGAGAGAGTCTACAGGATTGAAGGTGCATGCAGTAGAGGTGGAGGTGCATCAGGACGGTGCTTCAGATGTCAAAATGCAGGTGGAGGGCGGGACACGAAAGAGGACTGCAGCATCATCGGATTCTGATGATGTGCTCACTCCTGCCCAACGCCCTGGGAAAAAGTCTTGGGTGGAGGTACAGAAGAGAGGGAATGGTGAACCCAAGGATCAAGGGATTGCAAAGGTGATTCCCAACAAAGGGGGGAGGGACAGAGGTGTTGCAAAACGAACTGGGGTAAAGTCAATGCCGGGGACAAAAGGAAAACCCATTTGTTGAATTCAAGTGTTTTACTATAAATATTAACGGGTTGAGAGCTGAGAGGAAGCTTAAGTGGTTTAATGAGTATTTGGTGAGACTTGGTGTGGATGTGGTATTCTTACAGGAACATAATTTTAGGCCTGGTTATGAGTTGGATATGAGTGGTTATAATGTGTACATGGAACATGCGACACGTTTGAAAGGTGGGGCTGCCATTTTGGTAAAGGAAACTAGCCCGTTTATAGTAAGGCGTAGTGAAGGGGGGGAGGGGAGGGTAATTAGGGTGGATGGAACTTGGGGTAGGGTTCCCATTAGTTTAGTATGTGTATATGGTCCGGCTGAGGGTGACGTGAGTATTAAAACTAAATTTGTTCGGGACGTGCTGGTCTATTTTTTACGTGGTTTACCGAATGTTGCAATAATAGGCGGAGATTGGAATTGCGTGATACGTCGTAAAGATGTGGAGCCCAGAGGTGCGGGGTGTTGTTTGGGTATATTGGGGGATATATTGACCGGGGTGGGGTTAAAGGATGTGTGTGGGGGGGGAGGGATGGTAGAGCATACCTTCATTAAACGAGGTTATGCGGCGAGGTTGGACCGAATGTACGTGCCTTGTGCGGTTACTGTGCGGAGGGTGGATGTGATAGATGTGGTTTTTTCGGATCATAGAGGAGTGGTAATAGATGTGGATATTGAGGGTGTGCCTCGGAGGGGTCCATCATTTTGGAAATTGAATGTAAAGTTATTAAAGGAAGAGGATAGTCTTTTGTCTTTTGGACATATGTGGGATCGTTTAGTGGTAGAAGCACCAGGGGATGTTGCCATGGTTAATTGGTGGGAAACAATAGCTAAAAAACGTATCAAGGAATATTATATTAATCGAGGGAAGAGATATAATCAGTTACAATACGGTTTTCAAAAATATTTAGAGGGGCAGTTGCGCGACTGTTATGCACACATTAATGCTAATTATCCTGTTATTGAAATTGAAAGTTTGAAGGAAAATATCCGGAATTTACAAAATGAGAGGTTTGATGGGGAAAGGCTTAAGGGCGGGATTGAGGAGGTTTTGTGGGGAGATCGGCCGTCGGCGTGTGTGTTGCGGAGTCAACACACACGTCGCAAGGCAATGGAGTTAATGGGGTTGAATGTTCAGGTAGGTATGCAAGGGTATAAAGTGGACCAGGTGTTGACGACGACTGAGGGTATGAGTGGGTATATTGATGCTTGGGTTAAGTTGAAAACGCAAAGT
The DNA here is from genome assembly GCF_038502225.1 of Cherax quadricarinatus. Classification (NCBI taxonomy): domain Eukaryota; kingdom Metazoa; phylum Arthropoda; class Malacostraca; order Decapoda; family Parastacidae; genus Cherax; species Cherax quadricarinatus. The sequence goes on along the minus strand of NC_091294.1, from coordinate 6,118,375 downwards.
GTGGGAATAAGTGAAATAGCATTACAGTCAATTGGAAGGTTTGTGCAGTGTGAGTTGACAGAGCATGATCGATTCGTTTTGGAAGGGCCGATAACGGAGTGCGAGACATGGGTAGCTTTATCCGGGGCGCAATTAGGAAAGGCACCAGGAATTGATGGGTTGCCCAGTGACTTTTATCTCCAAAATTGGAGCGTTTTAAAAGAATTTTTGGTAAGATTATTCAATATCATTAAGCGGGATCGGGTTTTAGGGGCACAGCAGCGGATGGCTGTGGTCGTTTTAGTGCCTAAAGGTGAGCCATTAACAGTTAAAGACTATCGTGCTATTTCGTTATTGTGTGGTGATTATAAGATTTTTGCAAGAATTTTAGCTAACAGAATAAAAAAGGTCCTGGGTAAAGTGATCGATAAGGGACAATATGGGGTGCCGGGAAGGTCTATGTATGACGGGCATGGTTTGATTAGAAGTTTTATTGAAGAAAGAGTAAAATTGGGAGTGGGGGGGGTGTTGGCTATAGATTGGGAGGCGGCATATGATAGTGTAGAAAGGGAAGCGTTATGGAAGATTATGAGATGGCAGGGGTTTGGAGAGGAAATTATATCATGGGCCAAATTAATGTATCAAGATGCATCCTTGCGGGTGCAGGTAAATGGAAGGTTAGGAGAACAAATTCAGATGAGCAGGGGTCTACGTCAAGGTTGTCCCCTTTCACAAATATTTTTTGCGTGTTTACAGGATCCCTTTTATAGAGGAATTAGGGTCTTATTGGCAGCAAATGGGGTTGGTGACGAAAGGGGTGGGGGGGCTGGCATTGTTGGATATGTTGATGACACAACGATTTTAGTAAGTGGTAACAGGGATTTGCCTCGGGTGGAAAAGTTAGTAAATGTTTTTGAAAAGGCTTCTGGCATGTCAATTAATAAGGAGAAAACGAAGTATATGGATCTTGGAGATAGGTTAAGTGAGGAATGTGAAGTAGTTGAAAGGTGGAAAAAGGTGGACCAATTACTGATATGTGGGATCGTTTATGTAAGTGATATCAAGTTAGCACAACAAATAAATTCAGTGCGTATTGTAGATGGTGTACTGAAGCGCCTCAGTGGTTTACGAGCTGCACACTTAACTTTGCATCAAAGAGTAATTACAACGAATGTCCTATTATATAGTAAACTTTGGCATGTAGCAGCAATATATCCGATACTTCGTAGTGAGATACAAAGGTTACAAAAGCGCGTTTTTAGATTCATTTGGGGTACTGGAAGCGAATGGTTAGGTAGAGCGGTTGTCACACTCCCGGTTGGCCGTGGAGGGCTGGGTCTTATAGCTGTTGAAAAGAGGATTATGAGTGTGTATTTGAAACGTAGTTATAAGCGGGAGGGGGGGGCGAGGGAAGGCGGACTTCATAAGATACGTCAGGATATGCAACGGTGGTGGGTGGGTAGGGAGTTCATAATAGGTGAGGCAATGTTACGGGTCATCATAAACATGAGCGATCCTTCACATATTAAATTGGGAAACCTTGATGGGGTGGAAGGTAAGGCAGTGGTAGCAGTGGTAGAAGGTGTTTATCCGATGTATGATTGGCGTAATATCTGGGGGCGTTTGAACAAATTACGTTTAAAACCTAAAGTACGAGAAGTAATGTATAGATTTTTACATGGGATCTTACCGTCTGGAATGGTTTTATTCCATAAGAGAATACGGGAGGATGGGATATGCAAGGCTTGTGGTGGATGGGAGACTGTTTTCCATATAGTGTATTTTTGCGAATGTATTGAACTAATAAGGGTTTGGTTGGGTAAGGTAATAAGGTTAGTGGGAGGGGGGGGTTTGCAGGTGTTGAGGGTTTTAAGCTTAGACATAGGTGGGGTGAATCAGATGGTAGAGAATGCGGTAGGGTATATAATTACGGATTATATTTATATGTCTTGGGCTATGAGAGGAGCGAACGTGTGTGAAAGAATTAATGCATTAACAGCAACTTTTTATAGGACAAAGTGTAGAAATAAGGAGGTGTATGGGGGGAGATGGGAGAGGGATTTAAGTGAGGGTTATAGGAATTTCACTTTACGGGATTTACGGGAGTTGAAAGGCAGGTAAGGGGGATGAAATGGGCTGGTTTCCTAGAATGGGCGGTAGCATGATGAGTTTGATGAATGTTATATGAGGTATGTCTGGGGTGCAATTTTAACATTATTTGTTCCGAGTGTTTCAAGTACAATACAGTTATATTTGGAATTATCGACCTATAACTATGTATGTGTATATATATGCATGTGTTGTATGTGTGTGTATATATGTATGTATATGTGTGTATGTATGTATGTGTATATGTATATATATATATATATATATATATATATATGTATATATATGTATGTATATATATGTATATATGTATGTATTGTATGTATGTTTACTTTCTTGTATATACCTTTAATGGTTTTTCTCATGAACATTTTCAATGATATACAATACATATTTTCTATGCGCATTTATGATTTTGATACAATGTGTAAATGTCAAAATGGCTTTTTATGTTCCAGTTTAATTTACAATTGTATTTTTGTAAGCACAATTGATTTGGTGCCAATAGAAGTATGTAGTTTAAGAGTTTTACGAACCCTTGAAGTTGTAAGAATTGGATGAAGTTATTCATGGTTGAGTTGACATAATATTATAACTGACGTTGTAAGTGATTGTGTTCAATTAGACAACATACTTTATATACTTATTTATATGTATGTACATGTATGTAAATTGAAGTCTGATTTTAAAGGTGAAGAGTGGGTTTTCCTTTTTTTTTTTTTTTTTTTTTTTTTTTTTTTTTTTTTTTTTCTCTTGATGGTAATACAAGGTTGTATCATGTACACCAACAAATATGGTTAGGGGAATGTGGTAAAATTTTCGTGTTGATTAGACATTTATAATACAGATGAAATACTAGGCTTAGGTTAGGGTAAATTTATGATAATTGTGGAATGTTCTTTGATTCAAACTGCTCTTTATTATACTTGTATTTTATTATTCTAGTGTGAATTAAGAGCAAGGATGATTAATTTGAGGAAGAGTTAATATAGGTTTGCATGTTTTTGCGAAAAGTTAACTTATCCACATGTAGCTAGTATAGGACAATTTTAAGCTTCGGTATCTGATTTTATATGTAGGTAATAGTGGTCATATTTGTTATATTGTAATGTTATTCGTTAATGTTTCAATATCTAATGTAACGTTTTTTCAGTTATTTGTTCATATATTGTCATCTTTAGGGTTTTTCCTTTTGTCTATTGTCTATTGTTGGTTTTAAATAAAATATAAAAAAAAAAAAACGAGCTAGTAAACAAAGGCAGCTGCTCATTATATTTGCTGTATTGAGCTGTGAATCGAAATAATATGTTAATTCCGCTGCTACAGAGTTTAACAGCAGTAAGGTACCCCGAGGAAATGCCAGCTGTGTGCTAAATGATCTGCTGTGCTCACCAAGTTGTCCTCGTGGGAGTCACAGTAGTGCCAGACGTTTAGTTGGGGATAGGAAAAACCGACAATAATATTTTGGCAAGAGGATGTAGCACTATTATCAAGGAAATGATCACTCAGATGGATCTTCAACGTCAACTTGATATCAAGCAGCACCGCCAGTGTTTATGATAAGGTATAATGAGAGACCATAGAGTAAGACACACATACACACACACACACACACACACACACACACACACACACACACACACGCGCACACACACACACACACACACACACACACACTCACACACGCACACACACACACACACAGGTTTGTACCCAAGGGTAACAGGATTAATGAAAAAGCCAGGATGAGCCCATGGTTTACCCAAAGGTGCAGGGAGGCAAAAACCAAGTGTGCTAGGGAATGGAAGAAATATAGAAGGCAAAGGACCCAGGAGAATAAGGAGAACAGTCGTAGAGCCAGAAACGAATATGCACAGATAAGAAGGGAGGCCCAAATACAATATGAAAATGACATAGCAGCGAAAGCCAAATCTGACCCGAAACTGTTGTACAGCCACATCAGGAGGAAAACAACAGTCAAGGACCAGGTAATCAGGCTAAGGAAGGAAGGAGGAGAGACAACAAGAAATGACCGTGAAGTATGTGAAGAACTCAACAAGAGATTCAAAGAAGTGTTCACAGGGGAGACAGAAGGGACTCCAGAAAGACGGAGAGGTGGGGCACACCACCAAGTTCTGGACACAGTGCACACAACCGAGGAAGAAGTGAAGAGGCTTCTGAGTGAGCTAGATACCTTAAAGGCAATGGGGCCAGATAACATCTCCCCATGGGTCCTCAGAGAGGGAGCAGAGGCGCTATGTGTACCCCTAACAACAATATTCAATACATCTATCGAAACAGGGAGATTGCCTGAGGCATGGAAGACAGCAAATGTAGTCCCAATCTTTAAAAAAGGAGACAGACATGAAGCATTAAACTACAGACCAGTGTCACTGACATGTATAGTATGCAAAATCATGGAGAAGATTATCAGGAGAAGAGTGGTGGAACACCTAGAAAGGAATGATCTCATCAACAGCAGCCAACATGGTTTCAGGGACGGGAAATCCTGTGTCACAAACCTACTGGAGTTCTATGACATGGTGACAGCAGTAAGACAAGAGAGAGAGGGGTGGGTGGATTGCATTTTCTTGGACTGCAAGAAGGCGTTTGACACAGTTCCACACAAGAGATTGGTGCAAAAACTGGAGGACCAAGCAGGGATAACAGGGAAGGCACTACAATGGATCAGGGAATACTTGTCAGGAAGACAGCAGCGAGTCATGGTACGTGGCGAGGTGTCAGAGTGGGCACCTGTGACCAGCGGGGTCCCGCAGGGGTCAGTCCTAGGACCAGTGCTGTTTCTGGTATTTGTGAACGACATGACGGAAGGAATAGACTCTGAGGTGTCCCTGTTTGCAGATGACGTGAAGTTGATGAGAAGAATTCACTCAATCGAAGACCAGGCAGAACTACAAAGGGATCTGGACAGGCTGCAGACCTGGTCCAGCAATTGGCTCCTGGAGTTCAATCCCACCAAGTGCAAAGTCATGAAGATTGGGGAAGGGCAAAGAAGGCCGCAGACGGAGTACAGTCTAGGGGGTCAGAGACTACAAACCTCACTCAAGGAAAAAGATCTTGGGGTGAGTATAACACCAGGCACATCTCCTGAAGCGCACATCAACCAAATAACTGCTGCAGCATATGGGCGCCTAGCAAACCTCAGAACAGCATTCCAACATCTTAATAAGGAATCATTCAGGACCCTGTACACCGTGTATGTTAGGCCCATATTGGAGTATGCGGCACCAGTTTGGAACCCACACCTAGCCAAGCACGTGAAGAAACTAGAGAAAGTGCAAAGGTTTGCAACAAGACTAGTCCCAGAGCTAAGAGGTATGTCCTAAGAGGAGAGGTTAAGGGAAATCAACCTGACGACACTGGAGGACAGGAGAGATAGGGGGGACATGATAACGACATACAAAATACTGAGAGGAATTGACAAGGTGGACAAAGACAGGATGTTCCAGAGATTGGACACAGTAACAAGGGGACACAGTTGGACACTGAAGACACAGATGAATCACAGGGATGTTAGGAAGTATTTCTTCAGCCACAGAGTAGTCAGTAAGTGGAATAGTTTGGGAAGCGATGTAGTGGAGGCAGGATCCATACATAGCTTTAAGCAGAGGTATGATAAAGCTCACGGCTCAGGGAGAGTGACCTAGTAGCGATCAGTGAAGAGGCGGGGCCAGGAGCTCGGACTCGACCCCCGCAACCTCAACTAGGTGAGTACACACACACACACACACACACACACACACACACACACACACACACACACACACACACACACACACACACACACACACACACACACACACACACACACACACACTCATTATATATATATATATATTATATATATATATATATATGTATATATATATATATATATATATATATATATATATATATATATGTATATATATACATGGAATTTTTTTACATAATTTCCTAAATGTAGAACATATAAATGCATATATGTATATACAACCATCATTGCACAAGACCGTGGCCCACTGTACAGATGTTGGAGAGGAGTCTCCTCCTTCTTCCTCTACTGGGAAAAGTAGATGGAATCCAGGACGGGGTGGCCCTGGCTTGGATACTGAGAATTATAGTGCAGCCCCAGAACCTACAGAAATTGACAACACACCTCCCAACAATTCTCAACCAAAGGTGAATTTGTGCAAATATTATGCTTGGGGCATCTGTAACCATGGAATAACAGGGGAAAAAAAATGGGACATGCAACTTTGAGCATCCCAAAAAATGTAGCGACCTCCTGTCTAAAGGAGTGTGTCGTTCTTCTTCCTGTACTTTCTTTCACCCAAAAATGTGCCACTCCTCGGTCCTCCAGAAGCAGTGTTACAACATCGACTGCCCTGCATACCATCTAAAAGGGACCAGGAGGTACAGACCCCACAAGACAAACAATAGTAGCTACGACAACCCAACTCCAGGTGATTTTTTAGTGGCAGGAAACGGAAAAAGAAAATGGAAGGAAATAACAAAAATAGTCCACCACCTTGGAGCCTTGTTGGACTGGAGGCGCAGCCAGTGGCCACCCATGGCCTTCCAGAATTACAACTACTGATGCCAATAACAAAATCCCCCCAACAAACACAGAATACAACCTCGTTCATATTTGCTAATATACAGGGCCTTAAGCCATCCACCAACAACAAAATACCTTTTACAGTGGACTTCTAGAGGAGTCTAATGCAATGTTTGCAGCCTTCACAGAGACTCACACAAAAGATCACTTTGACAGTGAAATATGGATAAGTGGTTACAACCTTTTTAGATGCGACAGAAAAAACAGGCAACAAGGGGGGGTTTGCCTGTATGTCAAAGAGTCCCTTATCTGCACGGAGTTGCTGAACACCACAAATGAGGTAGTTGAAGTTCTATCAATAAAGATCGAGAACCAAAACCTAGTCATTGTGGTTGTATACAAGCCACCAGATGCAACCTCACAACAGTTCAAGGAACAGCTACTGAAAATTGATTACTGTTTGGAAAACCTTCCAGCTCCATCCCCAAACATCTTACTGCTTGGTGATTTCAACCTAAGGCATACAAAATGGAAGAATGTAGCAAATAATGTTATAGCTGAAACAATCCCCGGAGGTAGCGCAGATGAAAGGTCACACACACATGAGCTACTAAGTCTCTGCGAAAAACACACCTTAAGCCAGCAGATAGTGGAGCCAACAAGACTAGAAAACACACTTGACCTTATCTTCACAAATAATGAGGACCTGATAAGAGACAAGAATATCAAAAACAACTAATTCCGATCACAACCTAATCGAAGTTCAGACGTACATGCAAAGGAGTCCTGATCAGCAGAATGCATGTACCTGTGAAGGTGTCTTCACAAAATACAACTTCAACAACAAGAACATCAACTGGGACCAGGTAAACCATGTCCTAAACGAAACATGTTGGGAAGATGTCTTAAATGACATGGATCCAAACCAGTACCTTGAAAGGATCAACTTCCTGGCAGCCGAAGCATGTTCTAGGCATATTCCCCTAAGAAAGAAGAAGAGCAGGAGTAAACTGGAGAGAGAAAGACGCTCCCTCTACAGAAGACGACGAAGAGTCACTGAGCTCCTCAGGAGTGCTAGAATATCTGATACATGAAAGGAGGCGCTGACCAGGGAAGTGGAAACTATCGAACTTAAGTTAAATGACTCTTACAGGAACCAGGAGAGGCAGGAGGAGCTTAAAGCTATTAGTGAAATTGAAAGAAATTCAAAATATTTCTTTTCATATGCCAAAAACAAGGCAAATACCACATCTAGTATCGGGCCCTTACTCAGACAGGATGGGACTTACACAGATGACAACAAGGAAATGAGTGAAATATTGAAATCCCAGTACGACTCTGTGTTTAGTGAACCACTAATCGGTCTGAGGATCGACGACCCAAATGATTTCTTCATGAATGAGCCTCAAAACTCCATAAATGTATGCCAGATTTCCGACATTACCCTAACTCCGATAGATTTTGAAAAAGCCATTGACAACATGCCTATGCGCCTATGCACTCAGCCCCGGGCCCAGACTCGTGGAACTCTGTTTTCTTTAAGAACTGCAAGAAACCCCTCTCGCATGCCCTAAGTACACTATGGAGGAGGAGCTTGGACATGGGTGAAATTCCAGTCACTTAAAACAACGGATATAGCCCCACTCCATAAAAGTGGCAGCAAAGCATTAGCTAAGAACTATAGACCAATAGCTCTGACGTCCCACATCATAAAAATCTTTGAAAGAGTGCTAAGAAGCAGGATTGCAAATCACCTGGATTCCCAAAATCTGCACAATCCAGGGCAACATGGGTTCAGGGCAGGTCGTTCCTGCCTCTCACAACTACTGGATCACTAAGACATGGCCTTGGATGCACTGGAAGAAAATCAGAATGCAGATGTAATATACACAGACTTTGCAAAAGCATTTGACAAATGCGATCATGGCGTAATAGCCCATAAAATACGTGCTAAAGGAATAACTGGGAAAGTGGGGAGATGGATCTTCAATTTCCTAACAAATCGAACACAAAGAGTAGTGGTCAACAGAGTTATATCGGAGGCTGCCATAGTGAAGAGCTCTGTTCCACAAGGCACAGTACTCGCCCCCATCTTATTCCTTATCCTCATATCAGACATAGACAGAGATATACATCACAGCACCGTATCATCCTTTGCGGATGATACTAGGATCTGCATGAGGCTGTCATCTGCTGAGGACGCGGTTAACCTCCAAGAAGATATAAACAAAGTTTTCCAGTGGGCAACTGTAAACAATATGATGTTCAATGAGGACAAATTCCAACTACTCCGTTATGGAAAACTGGAGGAGATAATAACTAGAACAGAGTATACTACTGACTCCGGCCATACAATAGAGCGGAAAAATAATGTAAGGGACCTGGGAGTAGTAATGTCTGAGGATCTCACTTTCAAGGATCACAACAGTGCCACGATCGCACGTGCAAAGAAAATGATAGGATGGATAATGAGAACTTTCAAAACGAGAGATACCAAGCCAATGATGATCCTTTTCAAATCACTTGTTCTCTCTAGGCTGGAATACTGCTGTACATTAACATCTCCATTCAAAGCAGGTGAAATTACAGATCTAGAGAGTGTACAGAGATCCTTTACTGCACGTATAAGTTCTGTCAAGCACCTTAACTACTGGGAACGCTTGGAAGCACTTGACTTGTACTCGTTGGAACGCAGGAGGGAGAGATATATCATAATCTACACTTGGAAAATCTTGGAAGGAATGGTCCCAAATCTGCACACAGAAATCCCTCCCTACGAAAGTAAAAGACTGGGCAGGCGATGCAAAATGCCCCCAATAATTTTATTGGGAAAACACCATAAATGTCCGGGGCCCAAAACTGTTCAACAGCCTCCCATCAAGCATTGGGGGAATTGCCAATAAGCCCCTGGCTACCTTCAAGAGAGAGCTGGACAGATACCTAAAGTCAGTGCCGGATCAGCCGGGCTGTGGCTCGTATGTTGGACTGCGTGCGGCCAGCAGTAACAGCCTAGTTGATCAGGCCCTGATCCATCGGGAGGCCTGGTCATGGACCGGGCCGCGGGGGCGTTGATCCCCGGAATAACCTCCAGGAAACCTCCAGGTAGCTCAAGAACTTTCACGTTTCTCAGTGCGTCATCAGGATCTGTGCAATGTAGCAAGGGCAGCAACAGAAAAAAGAGTATGGCAGCTCAGTGGCACCAGCCTCTGACTGAGGGAGAAAGGCCAGGAGAATGCCAACTACACATCGGTTGTTCACATCCACTATTATAATGTAACTTCTTACATCACATGACCTGTTTCCAGCAGTTAAAAGCTTAAGGCTGGCTATTAACTATCTCCTAGTTATTTTACCTCATGCTATCTACAAACTGTTGGGCCTACTCCACCCGATCCATACAGGGTGGGGTGTGGGGGAACCAGCGTGCGGTTGGTAATCCACTGGCCTCTTTCCCTCAGTCAGAGGCTGGTGCCACCACACTGCCATACTCTGAAAAAAATTACCCTATTTCTGTGTTAATAATAATAATTTATTTTTATTATTATCACACTGGCCGATTCCCACCAAGGCAGGGTGGCCCGAAAAAGAAAAACTTTCACCATCATTCACTCCATCACTGTCTTGCCAGAAGGGTGCTTTACACTACAGTTTTTAAACTAAACTGCAACATTAACACCCCTCCTTCAGAGTGCAGGCACTGTACCTCCCATCTCCAGGACTCAAGTCCGGCTTGCCGGTTTCCCTGAACCCCTTCATAAATGTTTCTTTGCTCACACTCCAACAGCACGTCAAGTATTAAAAACCATTTGTCTCCATTCACTCCTATCAAACATGCTCACGCATGCCTGCTGGAAGTCCAAGCCCCTCGCACACAAAACCTCCTTTACCCCCTCCCTCCAACCTTTCCTAGGCCGACCCCTACCCCGCCTTCCTTCCACTACAGACTGATACACTCTTGAAGTCACTCTGTTTCGCTCCATTCTCTCTACATGTCCGAACCACCTCAACAACCCTTCCTCAGCCCTCTGGACAACAGTTTTGGTAATCCTGCACCTCCTCCTAACTTCCAAACTACGAATTCTCTGCATTATATTCACACCACACATTGCCCTCAGACATGACATCTCCACTGCCTCCAGCCTTCTCCTCGCTGCAACATTCATCACCCATGCTTCACACCCATATAAGAGCGTTGGTAAAACTATACTCTCATACATTCCCCTCTTTGCCTCCAAGGACAAAGTTCTTTGTCTCCACAGACTCCTAAGTGCACTACTCACCCTTTTCCCCTCATCAATTCTATGATTCACCTCATCTTTCATAGACCCATCCGCTGACACGTCCACTCAAAATATCTGAATACATTCACCTCCTCCATACTCTCTCCCTCCAATCTGATATCCAATCTTTCATCACCTAATCTTTTTGTTATCCTCATAACCTTACTCTTTCCTGTATTCACTTTTAATTTTCTTCTTTTACATACCCTACCAAATTCATCCACCAATCTCTGCAACTTCTCTTCAGAATCTCCCAAGAGCACAGTGTCATCAGCAAAGAGCAACTGTGACAACTCCCACTTTATGAGTGATTCTTTATCTTTTAACTCCACGCCTCTTGCCAAGACCCTCGCATTTACTTCTCTTACAACCCCATCTATAAATATATTAAACAACCATGGTGACATCACACATCCTTGTCTAATGTCTACTTTTACTGGGAAATAATTTCCCTCTTTCCTACGTACTCTAACTTGAACCTCACTATCCTCGTAAAAACTCTTCACTGCTTTCACTAACCTACCTCCTACACCATACACTTGCAACATCTGCCACATTGCCCCCCTATCCACCCTGTCATACGCCTTTTCTAAATCCATAAATGCCACAAAAACCTCTTTAGCCTTATATAATAATAATATTAACTAAATATAGGGGGTGGTAGGAGAAAATTCTCAAACAGCTTCAGGGAGAACCTTGAGTTTTCCCTGAACAAGTTTATTCTTTTCTCTGAGGATGAGGGTCCTTAGGACAGTTCTAGAGGTGGTACCTCCCTATGTATATATATATATATATATATATATATATATATATATATATATATATATATATATATATATATATATATATATATATATATATATATATATATATATATATATATATATATATATATATATATATATATATATATATATATATATATATATATATATATATATATATATATATGTATATATATGTATATATATATATATATATATATATATATATATATATATATATATATATATATATATATATATATATATATATTTATATATATATATATATATATATATATATATATATATATATATATATATATATATATATATATATATATA
>NC_091294.1:6096340-6103840 GCF_038502225.1 Cherax quadricarinatus | reverse complement strand
CTTCCTACACAGCTGAGGGACGTGATTAAGCATAAAGGACACAGCATCAAGTATTAAAACCTCAGTAAGTTTGCAAAAATATATATTATAATCTTTCATGTGTTATAGTACATATGTGGGGAAGGGGCGGCATAATGTCATGACTAGAACTGTACAGAAAGCAGCTAATGTGAACAAGATTCTAACTAATGAAATAGAAAGAATAAATCCCTCATTTTGTCCACCGGTAATACCCGGTGGACAAAATGAGGAAATACTCTCAGTGTCAGATAATATGCCTGTGTGAATTCTTTTATTCTTATAATAACTAGGCAATTCCTGATTTCTTTTTTTTTTTACTTTTTAACACCATTACTATTGACTTTCATCTGCTTCTATCATTATGATAATCATTATCATTATAATATTACGAATAACCTAATTCAGTAAATCACTAGACTAGTTGCAATCACTCTGTTGCAATCAACTATGTACTGCTGTACCTGGTTGGGTTAGGATCTCAATAGGTCACTCTGCTTCTCTTTTGGGCTATCCTAGGATGAGTGCACATGTGCACCCATACCTAAATGAATCCCCATGCCTACTTCCTTATAGTGATGTTATATCACTCAGGTTGCCGTCTGTATTGTAGCACACGACCTATAGCACTTGTAGTAGTATGATACCTGTATGCAGTAGTAGCTGGGTGGGTTATATCAACGGTCACAGCAGACCTAACTTGTTAAATATCGACATTTGCAATGGACGTAACAAGATGTTATTATGTCGACGTTCATGATAGGTGTACCATAATGTTCAGTTTGCAGATTCAGGTCGAACATAGTCGAAACATCACGAAACCCCATGGCATGGGAAGCAATCCTGTGCTTTTGTATAATATTGTTGTTTAAGGCTGTCACAACAGACTCCACTAAATAACTGTCGAGTTTGTACAGCTCATAATTTGAGTTTTATATGGCATTCCTACCATGTTTCAAGAGGAAGGACTCAGTTATGTTTCTTTTCATGATGGAACTGTTGGGTACAATTATCTAGGCAGCAGCCCACCCCAGTGGGAAAGTGCAAGAGCTGACATGGTTAAAGATCGCATTCAACACTTGGCCTCTCCTGACTGAGTACTGGTGTTGGGATAATCTAGTTTCTAGAGGTTTGCCTGTCTGACCAATGTATGAGAGTGGGCAAAGGGTGCATGGGACCTTGTAGACATCACCCACATTATTAGGCGGTGATTTTTAATCAGTCTCTGTGTCACTGTCCCAGTGTTTTTGAAAGTCAGATTTACATTAAGTTTTTTTTAATGCCTCATGCAGGCAGACCAAATTGTCATTGTATGGAAAGACCAATACATTTTTCCAGTCAGGCGTTTCCTTAGGTTCAGTCCCGTAGAAGGTCTTCCTAGCTGATAATAGGGCCTTCTCAACAAAATCCCTGGGGTACCTTAGTTTTGTGGCTATGTTAAATATCTTGCCTGTCCCAGCTCCTGGACCACTATGACAAGGTCCTGGATGCTGTTGAGGATAAACAAAATACAGATGTAGTATACACAGACTTTGCAAAAGCTTTCGACAAGTGTGACCATGATGTAATAGCGCACAAAATGTGTGATAAAGGAATAACAGGAAAAGTTGGTAGATGGATCTATAACTTTCTGACAAATAGAACGCAAAGAGTAAAAGTAAACAGAGTAAAGTCCCAGGCAGCCACGGTAAAAAGCTCTGTTCCACAAGGCACGGTACTCGTTCCCATTATATCAATCATCCTCATTTCGAACATAGACAGAGATGTAAGCCATAGCTCCGTGTCTTCTTTTGCAGATGACATCCGGATTGCCATGACAGTGACCTCCATCGAAGACACCACAAGACACCAGGCAGACATCAACCAAATCTTCAAATGGGCCACTCAAAACAATATGAAGTTCAACGAGGAGAAATTTCAACTACTCAGATATGGAAAACTTGAGGAAATTTAAAATGTATCAGGGTTTACCTAGGGTTCATCTGGAGAGGGTTTCGGGGGTCAACGCCCGTGCGACTCGGGCTGAGACCAGGCCTCATGGTGGAGCAGGATCTGATCAACCAAGCTGTTACTTCTGGCCGCACGCAAGCTGACGTACGAACCACAGCCCGGTTGGTCAGGTACTTACTTTAGGTGCTTGTTCAATGCCAGGGTATACGACAAATTCTAACCATACAATAGAGCGAAAATGAAATGTGAAGGACCTTGGAGTGATAATGTCAGAGTATCTTGACTTCAAAGACCACAAACAATGTATCTACCTCAAAACTAGGGACGTCAAGCCCATGATGACACTCTTCAAATCACTTGTGCTCTCTAGGCTGGGATACTGCTGTACACTAACGGCCCCCTTCAAGGCTGGCGACATTGCAGACCTGGAGAACATACAAAGAACTTTTGTGCCACACATAAGTAAAATAAGGCACCTAAATTACTGGGAATGGTTGAAGGTCCTTGATACGTATTCCCTGGTATGCAGGCGAGAGAGATACCCTCTCCAGGTAAACTCCAGGCCTCTGCACACTAGGGCCTTACAGGTGCACATGATAGCACTTAAAACAATAAAATAACCTACAGTATAAACAACGTCCCTACAAAAAACAAAGTGTAACATCTTAGGACATCTTGGTGCAGTTGTTGTGTCTCACAGACTGACTCACCTGACTCTCCTCTCCTGTGTTGGTTACACAAGTAATCACAGAAAATGATATTATATAAGGAGCGTTTTTGTTATACAATATTCACCAACACATTACTTAATATCTGTGTTCTTTTTTATTAAATTAAATTTTTTTTATTATATATTCATTCATCATTGAGCCACACTTACGGTGTCCATGAAGCTCCAGTTATTTTCTATATTAAAATTTTCTAAACGAATAAAAAAATGCTAGGCTATCTACTGCTTTACTTAAGGTCTGTCTTGCTTTATCAGAATTATTGTTATTATCTTACATCGTAAATATCCTATATAACTCCTACTGAACTTTCCTGCTCTAGCCAACATTTTTATCTCTTCTGTTAGAACTTTATTTTGTTTTGAATCATGTACAGTACTAGTACTAAGTGCAGCTGGTGGCAGTTTATATTGTTAAGGTAATTATCCTATTTTCTCTCTAGTTTCCCCTTTCTTTTTTTCCATTACCCACCTTCAGCCTATGGGAGTTTAGTGACTCCCAGAGTGTAGTGACTCCCAGAGCGTAGTGACTCCCAGAGTGTAGTGACTCCAAGAGTGTAGTGACTCCAAGAGTGTAGTGACTCCCAGAGTGTAGTGCCTCCCAGAGTGTAGTGACTCCCAGAGTGTAGTGACTCCCAGAGCGTAGTGACTCCCAGAGTGTAGTGACTCCAAGAGTGTAGTGACTCCAAGAGTGTAGTGACTCCAAGAGTGTAGTGACTCCAAGAGTGTAGTGACTCCCAGAGTGTAGTGACTCCAAGAGTGTAGTGACTCCAAGAGTGTAGTGACTCCAAGAGTGTAGTGACTCCAAGAGTGTAGTGACTCCAAGAGTGTAGTGACTCCAAGAGTGTAGTGACTCCAAGAGTGTAGTGACTCCAAGAGTGTAGTGACTCGCAGAGTGTAGGGACTCCCAGAGTGTAGTGACTCCCAGAGTGTAGTGACTCCCAGAGTGTAGTGACTCCAAGAGTGTAGTGACTCCCAGAGTGTAGTGACTCCCAGAGCGTAGTGACTCCCAGAGTGTAGTGACTCCCAGAGTGTAGTGACTCCGAGAGTGTAGTGACTCCCAGAGTGTAGTGACTCCCAGAGTGTAGTGACTCCCAGAGCGTAGTGACTCCCAGAGTGTAGTGACTCCCAGAGTGTAGTGACTCCAAGAGTGTAGTGACTCCCAGAGTGTAGTGACTCCCAGAGCTTAGTGACTCCCAGAGTGTAGTGACTCCCAGAGTGTAGTGACTCCCAGAGCGTAGTGACTCCCAGAGTGTAGTGACTCCAAGAGCGTAGTGACTCCCAGAGTGTAGTGACTCCCAGAGTGTAGTGACTCCCAGAGCGTAGTGACTCCCAGAGTGTAGTGACTGCAAGAGTGTAGTGACTCCCAGAGTGTAGTGACTCCCAGAGTGTAATGACTCCCAGAGTGTAGTGACTCCCAGAGTGTAGTGACTCCCAGAGCGTAGTGACTCCCAGAGTGTAGTGACTCCAAGAGTGTAGTGACTCCCAGAGTGTAGTGACTCCCAGAGTGTAATGACTCCCAGAGTGTAGTGACTCCCAGAGTGTAGTGACTCCCAGAGTGTAGTGACTCCAAGAGTGTAGTGACTCCAAGAGTGTAGTGACTCCCAGAGTGTAGTGACTCCCAGAGTGTAATGACTCCCAGAGTGTAGTGACTCCCAGAGTGTAGTGACTCCCAGAGTGTAGTGACTCCCAGAGTGTAGTGACTCCAAGAGTGTAGTGACTCCAAGAGTGTAGTGACTCCCAGAGTGTAGTGACTCCCAGAGTGTAGTGACTCCAAGAGTGTAGTGACTCCCAGAGTGTAGTGACTCCAAGAGTGTAGTGACTCCCAGAGTGTAGTGACTCCCAGAGTGTAGTGACTCCCAGAGTGTAGTGCCTCCCAGAGTGTAGTGACTCCAAGAGTGTAGTGACTCTCAGAGTGTAGTGACTCCCAGAGTGTAGTGACTCCCAGAGTGTAGTGACTCCCAGAGTGTAGTGACTCCCAGAGTGTAGTGACTCCCAGAGTGTAGTGACTCCCAGAGTGTAGTGACTCCCAGAGTGTAGTGACTCCCAGAGTGTAGTGACTCCCAGAGTGTAGTGCCTCCCAGAGTGTAGTGCCTCCCAGAGTGTAGTGACTCCCAGAGTGTAGTGACTCCCATAGTCCTAGCCCCCGGCTGGGACTACCGTTGGTCACTACATTTCAGGTTAATACTACCTTTGTAAGATCAATATAAATTTGGTTTAAGTACATGTATTTGTTTAAGGGTTTATTGCACTGCTCCATGCACTTCCTAGTTCCTTCTTCCATTGTTTAGTTTCCTAACAAGTTACCAGGTAACGGATGCAAAGGTAATAATGCATCTCTATAATATATGCATTGTAATAGACTGTTTCATGCAAGAAGTTCATTTAACGAGATTACCTCACGGAAAGGTAGAGTATATCTCCCGGAAATTTAATATTTCAAGTTGATGTAAACAAAGGGATAGTGTTTCCGTTTGATTCAAGAAAGTGTTCAGGGAATGGTAAGAGTGATCAAGATAATGTGTGGTAGTCTACGTGTAGGTGATGTAAAGGGTAATATTGTTTCATACAAAGGCAGTGCTTCCAAGTACGTTGTTTTAGTGTTTTGTGTAGCAATGAGGAATCTTTAAAAGAAGGAACATGTATGTGTGAAATTCTGTTCCAAGCTTGTTAAATCTGCTAATGAAACTCACAAAATGTTTCAGCAAGCCTTTGTCGATGAAACAATGGATCAGACACATATTTTGAATGGTTTCCTCAGTTTAAAGCAGGATGAGCGTCGGTTGAGGATGATAAACACTCTGGTAATCCATCAACGTCAAAAACAGACGCCACCACTGAAAAAATGAGGAAGGATATTCATGAAGATCATCGTCAGAGTATCCAGGACACTGCAAGTGCTGTGGGAATTTCTTATGGGTCGTGTCAAAGCATTTTGACAGAAGATTTGAACATGAGGCGAGTGACTGCAAAATTTGTGCCCCTCTTGCTAACTCAAAACCAGAAAGACCATCGTTTTCTAGCCATAAACAACATAGCGTTCGTCCCTCACCTTCCCTACTCCCCAGTTCTAGCACCAGGTGACTTCTTTCTCTCAACAAAAATTAAAAAGGCACTCAAGGGGCAGCTTTTTAACAACGTGGAGGAGATTCAAGCAGAATCGCAGGCTGCACTGGAAGCCGTTAGGACAAAAAGAGTTAGGGAAATTTTGCGAGAGTCGCTGGAATCAGTGAATAGCTTCCCAGGGAGAGAACTTCCAGGGAGACAGCTTCAACTAGGTGACTAAATAAACCTATATACGTTTTTTTTTTTCGCTGCAGTCCGGGAACTTTTTTGATAGCACCTCATATGTTACTCATTCTCCTCTATTGTATGTTTCCTGTGATCAAGGTTCCAGGATCGAAACACTGTCTTACTAATTTGTACAAGTGTTTATTTACGTCTCTTACTAAACCACTCATGAACGTACAAGTGTGACGATTTTGTACTCCTCCAAGTACCAGTGTGATGATCTTGTACTCCAAGTACCAGTGTGATGATCTTGTACTCCTCCAAGTACCAGTGTGATGATCTTGTACTCCTCCAGGTACCAGTGTGATGATCTTGTACTCCTCCAAGTACCAGAGTGATGATCTTGTACTCCTCCAAGTACCAGTGTGATGATCTTGTACTCCTCCAAGTACCAGTGTGATGATCTTGTACTCCTCCAGGTACCAGTGTGATGAACTTGTACTCCTCCAAGTACCAGTGTGATGATCTTGTACTCCTCCAAGTACCAGTGTGATGATCTTATACTCCTCCAAGTACCAGTGTGATGATCTTGTACTCCTCCAAGTACCAGTGTGATGATCTTGTACTCCTCCAGGTACCAGTGTGATGATCTTGTACTCCTCCAAGTACCAGTGTGATGATCTTGTACTCCTCCAGGTACCAGTGTGATGATCTTGTACTCCTCCAGGTACCAGTGTGATGATCTTGTACTCCTCCAAGTACCAGTGTGATGATCTTGTACTCCTCCAAGTACCAGTGTGATGATCTTGTACTCCTCCAAGTACCAGTGTGATGATCTTGTACTCCTCCAAGTACCAGTGTGATGATCTTGTACTCCTCCAGGTACCAGTGTGATGATCTTGTACTCCTCCAGGTACCAGTGTGATGATCTTGTACTCCTCCAAGTACCAGTGTGATGATCTTGTACTCCTCCAAGTACCAGTGTGATGATCTTGTACTCCTCCAAGTACCAGTGTGATGATCTTGTACTCCTCCAAGTACCAGTGTGATGATCTTGTACTCCTCCAAGTACCAGTGTGATGATCTTGTACTCCTCCAAGTACCAGTGTGATGATCTTGTACTCCTCCAAGTACCAGTGTGATGATCTTGTACTCCTCCAAGTACCAGTGTGATGATCTTGTACTCCTCCAAGTACCAGTGTGATGATCTTGTACTCCTCATAGTACTGTTGTGTTGATATTTTTCTCTTGTAAGTACCATTCTGATGGTTTTGTACTCTAGAATGCACCTTTCTGATGGTCTTGTACCCTAGAACGTACCATTGAGTTATTCTTGTATTCTCGAGAGTATCAATGTATTGATCTTGTACTCGTGTAAGTACTATTATGTTGGAGTTATACTCATGAAAGTACCATTGTGCTGGGTGTACTTGTATATGTACCAATGGATTGGTCTTGAATGCACCAATGTATTGATCTTGCACTCATGAAAGAAATTGTGTTCTTGTACTCTGGGAAGTGTCAGTGTGTTGGCTTTGTACTCCTCAAGTACCATTGCACTCCTGGAAGTACCA
>NC_091294.1:6078840-6093840 GCF_038502225.1 Cherax quadricarinatus | reverse complement strand
TCAATCCAGCCAAATGCAAAGTCATGAAGATTGGGGAGGGGCAAAGAAGACTGCAGACAGAGTATAGGCTAGGTGGACAAAGACTACAGACCTCACTCAGGGAGAAAGACCTTGGGGTGACCATAACACCGAGCACATCACCGGAGGCACACATCAACCAAATAACCGCTGCAGCATACGGGCGCCTGGCAAACCTGAGAATAGCGTTCCGATACCTTAATAAGGAATCGTTCAAGACACTGTACACTGTGTATGTTAGGCCCATACTGGAGTATGCAGCACCAGTCTGGAACCCACACCTGGTCAAGCACGTCAAGAAGTTAGAGAAAGTACAAAGGTTTGCAACAAGGCTAGTCCCAGAGCTCAAGGGAATGTCGTACGAGGAAAGGTTAAGGGAAATCGGACTGACGACACTGGAGGACAGAAGGGTCAGGGGAGACATGATAACGACATACAAGATACTGCGGGGAATAGACGACAGAGATAGGATGTTAGGGGTCACAACTGGAAGCTGAAGACTCAGACGAGTCACAGGGACGTTCGGATAGGATGTTCCAGAGAGGGGACACAGGGACAAGGGGTCACAACTGGAAGCTGAAGACTCAGACGAGTCACAGGGACGTTAGGAAGTATTTCTTCAGTCATAGAGTTGTCAGCAAGTGGAATAGCCTAGCAAGTGAAGTAGTGGAGGCAGGAACCATACATAGTTTTAAGAAGAGGTATGACAAAGCTCAGGAAGCAGAGAGAGAGAGGATCCAGTAGCGATCAGTGAAGAGGCGGGGCCAGGAGCTGAGTCTCGACCCCTGCAACCACAATTAGGTGAGTACAATTAGGTGAGTACACACACACATACACACAGGGATGAATAGACTGCATTTTCTTGGACTGCAAGAAGGCCTTCGACACAGTTCCTCACAAGAGATTAATGCAAAAGCTAGAGAATCAGGCACACATAACAGGAAAGGCACTGCAATGGATCAGAGAATATCTGACAGGGAGGCAACAGCGAGTCATGGGACGTGACGAGGTGTCAGAATGGGCGCCTGTGACGAGCGGGGTTCCACAGGGGTCAGTCCTTGGACCTGTGCTGTTTTTGGTATATGTGAACGACATAACGGAAGGGATAGACTCAGAAATGTCCCTGTTTGCAGATGATGTGAAATTAATGAGAAGAATTAAATCGGTCGAGGATCAGGCAGGACTACAAAGAGACCTGGACAGGCTACAAGCCTGGTCCAGCAACTGGCTCCTTGAATTTAACCCTGCCAAATGCAAAGTCATGAAGATCGCAGGCAGAGTATAGTCTAGGTGGCCAAAGACTGCAAACCTCACTCAAGGAAAAAGATCCTGGGGTGAGTATAATACCGAGCACATCTGAGGCGCATATCAATCAGATAACTGCTGCAGAATACGGGCGTCTGGCGAACCCAAGAATAGCGCTCCGATACCTCACTAAGGAATCGTTCAAGACTCTGTACACCATATACGTCAGGCCCATATTGGAGTATGCAGCACCAATTTGGAATGCACGCCTGGTCAAGCACCCCAAGACATTAGAGAAAGTGCAAAGGTTTGCAACAAGACTAGTCCCAGAGCCAAGGGAATTCATCTATGAAGAAAGGTTAAGGGAAATCGGCCTGACGACACTGGAGGACAGGAGGGTCAAGAGAGACATGATAGCGACATATAAACCACTACGAAGAATTGGCAAGGTGGACAGAGACAGGATGTTCCAGAGATGGGACACAGAAACAAGGGGTCACAATTGGAAGCTGAAGACTCTGATGAGTCAAAGGGATGTTGGGAAGTGTTTCTTCAGTCATAGAGTTGTCAAACAGTGGAATAGCCTAGAAAGTGACGTTGTGGAGGAGGGAACCATACATAGTTTTAAGACGAAGTTTGATAAAGCTCATGGAGCAAGGAGAGAGAGGACCTAGTAGCGTTTAGTGAAGAGGCATGGCCAGGAGCTATGAATCGAGCCCTGCAACCACAAATACGTGAGTACAAATAGGTAAGTACACACACACACACACACACACACACACACACACACACACACCAGGCCAAGTTTCTATCAACAAATGCCTCTGAAAATGGAAAATTACATACACACACACATACACATACATACGAGAGAGAGAGAGAGAGAGAGAGAGAGAGAGAGAGAGAGAGAGAGAGAGAGAGAGAGAGAGAGAGAGAGAGAGAGAGGGAGGGAGGGAGGGAGGGAAGGAGGGAGGTAGAGAGAGAAGGAGAGAGGGAGGGAGGGAGTGAGGGATGGAGGGATGGGGGAGGAAGAGATAGGTGTTAGTAGTATTGACCCACTACGACCTTGACCTCTGACCTCTCCTAGTCAAGGTTACCCCAATTCCTCTCTCCCTGAAGCACCACCCAGTGCCAATAAGGTGCCATCATACAGCCGCACCTTAATGTTACCACCCATAATGTTGGGCTCAGTTCTTGGCTCGCAAGAGAGCTTTGCACCCCTAATATTGTACTAAGTTCTTGGGCCTCAAAAATGTTTTGCACCCCAATGTTGGACTCAGTTCTTGGCCCTCAAAAGTGCTGGCACCCTTCATTTACCCATGCAAAAAAAATATCACAATTAGGTCTTTGAATTATCAGAGTAAATTGGAGGTTGACCTTCAAGGTGGAGGTTGAATGATTCAGTGATCGACCTTGGCATGACCTTGACGCCTGAGATCAATGGTGAGGAAAATGAGCGAGTTTTAAGCCTCGGTGCTCAGAAAAGCTCAAGACTGGAAGCTCAAGACTCTGCCTACACACAAAGGAAATATTGTGAAGCAAAGACACAGTGAGACAGACACAAGGACAGACAGTTCTGACATCAGGAGCTAGACACAGACAGACAGAGAGACACCAGACTCACAGATAATCAGACATTTCAGGAGCTAGACACAGACAAACACGTTACCACTTAGTAACGTGTTACTCCTGTCATTAATACCACTGAGTAACGTATTACTCCTGTCACCAATGCCACTGAGTAACGTATTACTCCTGTCACCAATGCCACTGAGTAACTTATTACTCCTGTCAGTAATACCACTGAGTAACGTGTTACTCTTGTCATTAATACTACTGAGTAACGTATTACTCCTATCAGTAATACCACTGAGTAACGTGTTACTCTTGTCAGTAATACCACTGAGTAACGTGTTACTCTTGTCATTAATACCACTGAGTAACGTGTTACTCCTGTCAGTAATACCACTGAGTAACGTGTTACTCTTGTCAGTAATACCACTGAGTAACGTGTTACTCTTGTCAGTAATACCACTGAGTAACGTGTTGCTCTTGTCATTAATACCACTGAGTAACGTGTTACTCTTGTCATTAATACCACTGAGTAACGTGTTACTCTTGTCATTAATACCACTGAGTAACGTGTTACTCTTGTCAGTAATACCACTGAGTAACGTGTTACTCTTGTCATTAATACCACTGAGTAACGTGTTGCTCTTGTCAGTAATACCACTGAGTAACGTGTTACTCTTGTCATTAATACCACTGAGTAACGTGTTACTCTTGTCATTAATACCACTGAGTAACGTGTTATTCCTCCGTCATCAATAACAGTGTCATCAACACACGACAAAATACAAACAAAAGGCTTCTTTTTTTCCGTCACAGCGAGATTAATACCAGCAGGTAAACACAGTGTTGGAGGGTGAGGTAGTGATGGAGCGAGTGTTGGAGGGTGAGGTAGTGATGGAGCGAGTGTTGGAGGGTGAGATAGTGATGGAGCGAGTCCTGGAGGGTGAGGTACTCACCTAGTTGTAGTTGTAGGGGTCGAGTCATAGCTCCTGACCCCGCCTCTTCACTCGCCGCTACTCGGTCACTCTTCCCTCTCCATGAGCTTTATCATACCTCTTCTTATAGCTATGTATGGATCCTGCCTCCACTCCACCACTTCCCAGACTATTCCACTTCCTGCCAACTCTGTGACTGAAGAAATACTTCCTAACATCCCTGTGGTTCATCTGAGTCGTCAGCTTCCAACTGTGACCCCTTACTACTGTGTCCCATCTCTGGAACATCCTGTCTCTGTGCACCTTGTCGATTCCTCTCAGTATTTTACATGTTATATCCGCCCTATCTCTCCAGTCTTCTAGTGTCATCAACTCGATTTCCGTTAGCCTCTCCTCGAAGAACATTCCCCTTAGCTCCGGGATTAGTCTTGTTGCAAACATTTGCACTTTCTCTAGTTTCCTTACATGCTTGTCTAGGTGTGGGTTCCAAACTGGCGCTGCATACTCCAATATGGGCCTAACGTACACAGTGTACAGGGTCCTGAATGACTCCTTATTAAGATGTAAGAATGCTGTTCTTAGGTTTGCTAGGCGCCCATATGCTGCAGCAGTTATTTGGTTGATGTGCGCCTCAGGAGATGTGCCTGGTGTTATACTCACACCAAGATCCTTTTCCTTGAGCGAAGTTTGTAAGCTCCAGCCCCCTAGACTGTATTCCATCTGTGGTCTTCTTTGCCCTTCCCAATCTTCATGACATTGCACTTGGTGGGGTTGAGCTCCAGGAGCCAGTTGTTGGACCAGGTGTGCAGCCTGTCCAGATTCCCCTGTAGTTCTGCCTGGTCCTCGTCTGATTGAATTCATCTCATCAGCTTCACATCATCTGCAAACAGGGACACTTCGGAATCTATTCCTTTCGTCATGTCGTTTACAAATACCAGAAACAGCACCGGTCCTTGGACTGATCCCTGTGGCATCCCACTCGTTACAGGTGCCCACTGTGACATCTCGCCACGTACCATGTCACGCTTTTGTCGTCCTGACAAGTATTCCCTGATCCATTGTAGTGCCTTCCCTGTTATCCCTGCTTGGTCCTCCAACTTTTGCACTAATCTCTTGTGTGGTACTGTGTCAAACGCCTTCTTATAGTCCAAGAAAATGCAATCTACCCACCTCTCTCTCTCTCTTGTTTTACGGCTGTCACCCTGTCATAGAACTCCATTAGGTTTGTGAAGCAGGATTTCACGTCTCTGAAACCGTGCTGGATGTCGTTGATAAGCTCATTCCTTTCTAGGTGTTCCACCACTCTTCTCCTGATAATCTTCTCCATGACCTTGCATACTATACATGTCAGTGACACTGGTCTGTAGTTTAATGCTTCGTGTCTGTCTCCTTTTTTAACAGTTTGGGCTACATCTGCTGTCTTCCATATTTCAGGTAGTCAACCTGTTTCGATAGATGAGTTGAAGATAGTTCTTAGTGGTACACAGAGTGCCTCTGCTCCCTTTCTCAGGACCCATGGAGAGATGTTTTCCGGCCCCATCGCCTTTGAGGTATCTAGCTCGCCTAGCAGCCTCTTCACTTCTTCCTCGGTTGTATGTATTGTGTCCAACACTTGATGGTGTATCCCACCTCTCCGTCTTTCTGAAGTCCCTTCTGTCTCCTCTGTGAACACTTCTTTGAACCTCATGTTGAGCTCTTCACATACTTCACGGTCAATTTTTGTGGCCTCCCCTCCTTCCTTCCTCAGCCTGATTGACGGAGCGGGTGTTGGAGGGTGAGGTAGTGATGGAGCGAGTGTTTGAGGGTGAGGAGGGGAAGGAGCAGATGTTGGAGGGTAAGGCAGTGATGGAGGAGAGTGCTGGAGGGTGAGATGGGGAAGGAGGTAGTGATGGTGCGAGTGTTTGAGGGTGAGGTAGTGATGGAAGGAGTGTTGGAGGTAGTGATTTAGGAGAATGCTTGAGGGTGAGATGGGGAAGGAGGTAGTGATGGAGCAAGTGTTTGAGGGTGAGGTAGTGATGGAACGAGTGTTTGAGGGTGAGGCAGTGATGGAGGAGAATGTTGGAGGGTGAGCTGGAGAAGAAGATAGTGTTGGAGCGAGTGTTGGAGGGTGAGGTAGTGATGGAGGAGTGTTGGATCGTGAGGTAGTGATGGAGGAGAGTGTTGGAGGGTGAGGTAGTGATGGAGAAGAATGTTTGAGGGTGAGGTAGGGAAGGTGGTAGTGAAAGAGCGAGCGTTGAAGGGTGAGGTAGTGATGGAGGAGAGTGTTGGAGTGTGAGGTAGTGATGGAGGAGTGTTTGAGGGTGAGGTAAGGAAGGAGGTAGTGATGGAGCGAGTGTTGAAGGGTGAGGTAGTGATGGAGGAGAGTGTTGGAGTGTGAGGTAGTAATGGAGGAGAATGTTGGAGGGTGAGCTGGGGAAAAAGGTAGTGATGGAGTGAGTGTTGAAGGGTGAGGTAGTGATGGAGGAGAGTGTTGGAGTGTGAAGTAGTGATGGAGGAGAAAGTTGGAGGGAGAGCTGGAGAAGAAGGTAGTGATGGAACGAGTGTTGGAGGGTAAGGTAGTGATGGAGTGATGCTGAAAGATGAGGTGGGGAAGGAGGTAGTGATGGAGCGGGTGTTGGAGGGTGAGGTGGGGAAGGCAGTAGTGATGGAGGGAAGTGATGGTGGATGAGGTGGGGAAGGAGGTATTGATGGAGGGGAGTGGTGGAGTGCGGGGAGGGAAAACAAGAGCTGGATCTCAGCAATGTCGTACACAAACAATAAATGTTGCTCTAGTTGCACAAACATAATTTCCTCTGATGAAAACGAAATACGTAATTAAATAAGATAAACATTCACATGTTAATCATGTCAAAGAAGTCAATTTAGCTCCGGTCATGTCTGGACGTGAATACAAGATGACTCTTCTTTAATCCGTCTTATTAGTAATTCTGGACGACATGTTTTGTTTTATATCCGATCTTTTTTAATTAAAGTATTAATATTGGAATATTTTAACTCTCTTTGGAAACTAAGTCCAGGAAGATAATAGTGCCATCAGTTTTTATATTGATTTAAAAAAAAAGTTAACGATGACTTCAGGGTGAGTCTTCAAGTGTAGTCATTCATCGGTAAATCTGATTGTATAAGGAGCATCTCTCATCAGAACGATTACTGCCAATCAGCAGTCATAAAACATTTCTGCTGCCAATCAGCAGTAATGAGATAATATTATTGCTGCCAATCAGCACTCATAATACAACATTATTGCTACCAAGAACATCATTGCTCGAGAATGTTAGATTATCTGATACACGGAAGGAAGCGCTGACCAGGTAGTATCGGATTCTTACAGGACCCAGAAGACACAGGAGAAGCTAAAAGCAATTAGTGAAATTGAAAGAAATTCAAAATATTTCTTATATGCCAAAAACAAGGCAAATACTACATGTAGTATCGGGCCCTTGCTCAGACAAGATGGGACTTACACTGATGACAACAGAAGATGTGAGTGAGATACTGAAATCCCAATACGACTCTGTGTTTAGCGAGCCACTAATCAGTCTAAATATCGACAATCCAAATTATTTTTTTAATGAATGAGCCTCAAAACCCCATTAATGTATGCCAAATTTCTGACTCTAATAGACTAACTGTAATAGACTTTGAGAAAGCCATTGACAACATGCCCATGCACTCAGCTCCAGGCCCAGACTCGTGTTCATTTAGAATTGCAAGAAACCCCATTCTTGTTCCCTAAGTATACCATGGAAAAGGAGCTTACATGTGGGTGAAATTCCACAGTCACTAAAAACAACGGATATAGCCACACTCCACGAAGGTGACAGCAAAGAACTATAGGCCAATAGCTCTAACTTCTCACATCATAAAAATCTTTGAAAGAGTGCTAAGAAGCATGATTGCAAACCATTTGAATTCCCAAAAACTGCATAATCCAGGATAAAATGGGTTCAGAGCAGGTCACTCCTGCTACTGGATCACTATGATATGGTCAGGATGCACTGGAAGAAAAACAGAATGCTGATGTAATATACACAGATTTTGCAAAAGCCTTTGACAAGTGCGATCATGGCGTAATAGCGCACAAAATGCATGCTAAAGGGATAACTGGGGACTCTGGTGGCCTGGTGGCTAAAGTTCTCGCTTCACACGGCTAGGGCCTAGGTCCAATTCCCAGCCAGGGTAGAAACACTGGGCGTGTTTCTTTACAGCTGCTGTCTATATTCACCCATCAGTAAATAGGTACCTGGGTATTAGCCGATTGGTGAGGGTTGCATCCTGGGACACTGACCTAATTTGCCCGA
Source organism: Cherax quadricarinatus (assembly GCF_038502225.1). NCBI lineage: Eukaryota > Metazoa > Arthropoda > Malacostraca > Decapoda > Parastacidae > Cherax > Cherax quadricarinatus. The sequence goes on along the minus strand of NC_091294.1, from coordinate 6,085,769 downwards.
AATGTTCAGGGTAACAAGGGGCTTTCTATATAGTAGTATGTCGCTGATGTCAGCTAGGCCTGTATACCTTGTACATGTACTTATAGTAAATAAAAACATTATTATAAAGTGGGGAGATGGATCTTCAACTTTCTAACAAATCGAGCACAAAGAGAAGGGGTAAACAGATTTAAATCAGAGGCTGCCATAGTGAAAAGCTCTGTTCGCCAAGGCACAGCACTCGCCCCCAACCTGTTCCTCGTCCTCATGTCAGACATAGACAGAGATGTAATTCACAGTACCGTGCCATCCTTTGCAGACGATATTAGGATCTGCATGAGAACATATTCCAACAACTCCGTTATGGAAAACTGGAGCAGATAACAACTAGAATTGAGTATACTACAAACTCTGATCATACAATAGAGCTAAAAAATAATATGAGGGTCATGTGAGTAATGATGTCTGAGGATCTCACTTTCAAGAATCACAACAGTGACACGATCACAATTGCGAAGCAAATGATAGGATGGATAATGAGAAAGTTCAGAACAAGATACGCCAAGCCGATGATGATCCTTTTAAATCACTTGTTCTCTATAGACTATAATATTGCTGTACATTAACATCACCGTTCAAAGCAGGTGAAATTGCAGATCTAGAGAATGTACAGAGAACCTTTACTGCACATATAATTTCCATCAAACATCTCAACTACTGGAAACGCTTGGAAGCACCAAACTTGTACTCACTGGAACGCAGGCGAGAGAGACATATCATAATCTACTCTTGGAAAAGCCTAGAAGAAATGGCCCCTAATCTGTACACAGAAATCACTCCCTACGGAAGCAAAAGACTGGGCAGGCGGCGCAAAATTTCCCCAATGAAAAGTTGGGGCGCCATTGTTACACTAAGAGAAAATACAATTAGCGTCTGGGGCTCAAGCCTGTTCAACAGCCTCCTACCATGCATATGGGGAATAACCAATAGACTCCTGGCTGCCTTCAAAAGGGAACTGGACAAATACTTAAAATCGGTTCTGGATCAACCGGGCTGTGGTTCGTACGTTGGACTACGTGCGGCCAGCAGTAACAGCCTGGTTGAACAGGCCCTGATCCACTGGGAAGTCTGGTAGTGGACCGGGCCAAGGGGGCGCTGATCCCCGGAGTACTCTCCAGGTAGACTCCAGGAATCAACACTCACGAAACAAGTCATGAGTAGCTATGAAAAGTTAGGAAGAATATAAAAATATTACCATTAAAAGCCACAAGAACTGTTTATTACCATACTATACTATTACGTACAATAAAACGCCAGACAGGGAGATAAAACGTCAGTCAAAAATGTAAACTTTCACCACTATAATCTGTGTCTGTCAGAGGATAAAATAACTTTAAATTGCAATGTGTATCCTGGGAGGAGATGTGCTTGCTAGAACACCACCATTATGTTGCCAGGTGGTGAACATGCTAGAACACCACCATTATGTTGCCAGGTGGTGAACATGCTAGAACACCACCATTATGTTGCCAGGTGGTGAACATGCTAGAACACCACCATTATGTCGCCAGGTGGTGAACATGCTAGAACACCACCATTATGTCGCCAGGTGGTGAACATGCTAGAACACCACCATTATGTTGCCAGGTGGTGAACATGCTAGAACACCACCATTATGTTGCCAGGTGGTGAACATGCTAGAACACCACCATTATGTTGCCAGGTGGTGAACATGCTAGAACACCACCATTATGTTGCCAGGTGGTGAACATGCTAGAACACCACCATTATGTTGCCAGGTGGTGAACATGCTAGAACACCACCATTATGTTGCCAGGTGGTGAACATGCTAGAACACCACCATTATGTTGCCAGGTGGTGAACATGCTAGAACACCACCATTATGTTGCCAGGTGGTGAACATGCTAGAACACCACCATTATGTCGCCAGGTGGTGAACATGCTAGAACACCACCATTATGTCGCCAGGTGGTGAACATGCTAGAACACCACCATTATGTTGCCAGGTGGTGAACATGCTAGAACACCACCATTATGTTGCCAGGTGGTGAACATGCTAGAACACCACCATTATGTTGCCAGGTGGTGAACATGCTAGAACACCACCATTATGTTGCCAGGTGGTGAACATGCTAGAACACCACCATTATGTTGCCAGGTGGTGAACATGCTAGAACACCACCATTATGTTGCCAGGTGGTGAACATGCTAGAACACCACCATTATGTTGCCAGGTGGTGAACATGCTAGAACACCACCATTATGTTGCCAGGTGGTGAACATGCTAGAACACCACCATTATGTCGCCAGGTGGTGAACATGCTAGAACACCACCATTATGTTGCCAGGTGGTGAACATGCTAGAACACCACCATTATGTTGCCAGGTGGTGAACATGCTAGAACACCACTATTATGTCGCCAGGTGGTGAACATGCTAGAACACCACCATTATGTTGCCAGGTGGTGAACATGCTAGAACACCACCATTATGTTGCCAGGTGGTGAACATGCTAGAACACCACCATTATGTCGCCAGGTGGTGAACATGCTAGAACACCACCATTATGTTGCCAGGTGGTGAACATGCTAGAACACCACGATTATGTTGCCAGGTGGTGAACATGCTAGAACACCACCATTATGTCGCCAGGTGGTAAACATGCTAGAACACCACCATTATGTTGCCAGGTGGTGAACATGCTAGAACACCACCATTATGTTGCCAGGTGGTGAACATGCTAGAACACCACCATTATGTTGCCAGGTGGTGAACATGCTAGAACACCACCATTATGTTGCCATGTGGTGAACATGCTAGAACACCACCATTATGTCGCCAGGTAGTGAACATGCTAGAACACCACCATTATGTTGCCAGGTGGTGAACATGCTAGAACACAACCATTATGTTGCCAGGTGGTGAACATGCTAGAACACCACCATTATGTCGCCAGGTGGTGAACATGCTAGAACACCACCATTATGTTGCCAGGTGGTGAACATGCTAGAACACCACCATTATGTCGCCAGGTGGTGAACATGCTAGAACACCACCATTATGTCGCCAGGTGGTGAACATGCTAGACCACCATTATGTTGCCAGGTGGTGAACATGCAAGAACACCACCATTATGTTGCCAGGTGGTGAACATGCTAGAACACCACCATTATGTCGCCAGGTGGTGAACATGCTAGAACACCACCATTATGTTGCCAGGTGGTGAACATGCTAGAACACCACCATTATGTTGCCAGGTGGTGAACATGCTAGAACACCACCATTATGTTGCCAGGTGGTGAACATGCTAGAACACCACCATTATGTTGCCAGGTGGTGAACATGCTAGAACACCACCATTATGTTGCCAGGTGGTGAACATGCTAGAACACCACCACTATGTTGCCAGGTGGTGAACATGCTAGAACACCACCATTATGTCGCCAGGTGGTGAACATGCTAGAACACCACCATTATGTCGCCAGGTGGTAAACATGCTAGAACACCACCATTATGTCGCCAGGTGGTGAACATGCTATAACACCACCATTATGTCGCCAGGTGGTGAACATGCTAGAACACCACCATTATGTTGCCAGGTGGTGAACATGCTAGAACACCACCATTTTGTCGCCAGGTGGTGAACATGCTAGAACACCACCATTATGTCGCCAGGTGGTGAACATGCTAGAACACCACCATTATGTTGCCAGGTGGTGAACATGCTAGAACACCACCATTATGTCGCCAGGTGGTGAACATGCTAGAACACCACCATTATGTTGCCAGGTGGTGAACATGCTAGAACACCACCATTATGTTGCCAGGTGGTGAACATGCTAGAACACCACCATTATGTTACCAGGTGTTGAACATTCTAGAACACCACCATTATGTCGCCAGGTGGTGAACATGCTAGAACACCACCATTATGTTGCCAGGTGGTGAACATGCTAGAACACCACCATTATGTCGCCAGGTGGTGAACATGCTAGAACACCACCATTATGTTGCCAGGTGGTGAACATGCTAGAACACCACCATTATGTTGCCAGGTGGTGAACATGCTAGAACACCACCATTATGTTGCCAGGTGGTGAACATGCTAGAACACCACCATTATGTTGCCAGGTTGTGAACATGCTAGAACACCACCATTATGTTACCAGGTGGTGAACATGCTAGAACACCACCATTATGTTGCCAGGTGTTGAACATGCTAGAACACCACCATTATGTCGCCAGGTGTTGAACATGCTAGAACACCACCATTATGTTGCCAGGTGGTGAACATGCTAGAACACCACCATTATGTCGCCAGGTGGTGAACATGCTAGAACACCACCATTATGTTGCCAGGTGGTGAACATGCTAGAACACCACCATTATGTTGCCAGGTGGTGAACATGCTAGAACACCACCATTATGTTGCCAGGTGGTGAACATGCTAGAACACCACCATTATGTTGCCAGGTGAACATGCTAGAACACCACCATTATGTTGCCAGGTGGTGAACATGCTAGAACACCACCATTATGTTGCCAGGTGGTGAACATGCTAGAACACCACCATTATGTTGCCAGGTGGTGAACATGCTAGAACACCACCATTATGTTGCCAGGTGGTGAACATGCTAGAACACCACCATTATGTTGCCAGGTGGTGAACATGCTAGAACACCACCATTATGTCGCCAGGTGGTGAACATGCTAGAACACCACCATTATGTTGCCAGGTGGTGAACATGCTAGAACACCACCATTATGTCGCCAGGTGGTGAACATGCTAGAACACCACCATTATGTTGCCAGGTGGTGAACATGCTAGAACACCACCATTATGTTGCCAGGTGGTGAACATGCTAGAACACCACCATTATGTTGCCAGGTGGTGAACATGCTAGAACACCACCATTATGTTGCCAGGTGGTGAACATGCTAGAACACCACCATTATGTTGCCAGGTGGTGAACATGCTAGAACACCACCATTATGTTGCCAGGTGGTGAACATGCTAGAACACCACCATTATGTTGCCAGGTGGTGAACATGCTAGAACACCACCATTATGTCGCCAGGTGGTGAACATGCTAGAACACCACCATTATGTTACCAGGTGTTGAACATGCTAGAACACCACCATTATGTCGCCAGGTGGTGAACATGCTAGAACACCACCATTATGTTGCCAGGTGGTGAACATGCTAGAACACCACCATTATGTCGCCAGGTGGTGAACATGCTAGAACACCACCATTATGTTGCCAGGTGGTGAACATGCTAGAACACCACCATTATGTTGCCAGGTGGTGAACATGCTAGAACACCACCATTATGTTGCCAGGTGGTGAACATGCTAGAACACCACCATTATGTTGCCAGGTGGTGAACATGCTAGAACACCACCATTATGTTACCAGGTGGTGAACATGCTAGAACACCACCATTATGTTGCCAGGTGTTGAACATGCTAGAACACCACCATTATGTCGCCAGGTGTTGAACATGCTAGAACACCACCATTATGTTGCCAGGTGGTGAACATGCTAGAACACCACCATTATGTCGCCAGGTGGTGAACATGCTAGAACACCACCATTATGTTGCCAGGTGGTGAACATGCTAGAACACCACCATTATGTTGCCAGGTGGTGAACATGCTAGAACACCACCATTATGTTGCCAGGTGGTGAACATGCTAGAACACCACCATTATGTTGCCAGGTGAACATGCTAGAACACCACCATTATGTTGCCAGGTGGTGAACATGCTAGAACACCACCATTATGTTGCCAGGTGGTGAACATGCTAGAACACCACCATTATGTTGCCAGGTGGTGAACATGCTAGAACACCACCATTATGTTGCCAGGTGGTGAACATGCTAGAACACCACCATTATGTTGCCAGGTGGTGAACATGCTAGAACACCACCATTATGTCGCCAGGTGGTGAACATGCTAGAACACCACCATTATGTTGCCAGGTGGTGAACATGCTAGAACACCACCATTATGTCGCCAGGTGGTGAACATGCTAGAACACCACCATTATGTTGCCAGGTGGTGAACATGCTAGAACACCACCATTATGTTGCCAGGTGGTGAACATGCTAGAACACCACCATTATGTTGCCAGGTGGTGAACATGCTAGAACACCACCATTATGTTGCCAGGTGTTGAACATGCTAGAACACCACCATTATGTTGCCAGGTGGTGAACATGCTAGAACACCACCATTATGTTGCCAGGTGGTGAACATGCTAGAACACCACCATTATGTCGCCAGGTGGTGAACATGCTAGAACACCACCATTATGTCGCCAGGTGGTGAACATGCTAGACCACCACCATTATGTTGCCAGGTGGTGAACATGCTAGAACATCACCATTATGTTGCCAGGTGGTGAACATGCTAGAACACCACCATTATGTCGCCAGGTGGTGAACATGCTAGAACACCACCATTATGTTGTTAGGTTGTGAACATGCTAGAACACCACCATTATGTTGCCAGGTGGTGAACATGCTAGAACACCACCATTATGTTGCCAGGTGGTAAACATGCTAGAACACCACCATTATGTTGCCAGGTGGTGAACATGCTAGAACACCACCATTATGTTGCCAGGTTGTGAACATGCTAGAACACCACCATTATGTTGCCAGGTGGTGAACATGCTAGAACACCACCATTATGTTGCCAGGTGGTGAACATGCTAGAACACCACCATTATGTCGCCAGGTGGTGAACATGCTAGAACACCACCATTATGTTGCCAGGTGGTGAACATGCTAGAACACCATTATGTTGCCAGGTGGTGAACATGCTAGAACACCACCATTATGTCGCCAGGTGGTGAACATGCTAGAACACCACCATTATGTTGCCAGGTGGTGAACATGCTAGAACACCACCATTATGTT
>NC_091294.1:6016340-6073840 GCF_038502225.1 Cherax quadricarinatus | reverse complement strand
ATTATCAATAATCAACTGCCGCACCTCATCTCTGTCTACACTACTGCCGCACCTCACCTCTGTCTACACTACTGCCGCACCTCACCTATCTCTCCACTACTGCCGCACCTCACCTCTGTCTACACTACTGCTGCACTCCACCTCTGTCTCCACTACTGCTGCACCTCACCTCTGTCTCCACTACTGCTGCACCTCACCTCTGTCTCCACTACTGCTGCACCTCACCTCTGTCTCCACTACTGCTGCACCTCACCTCCGTATCCACTACTGTTGCACCTCACCTCTGTCTACGCTACTGCCACACCTCACCTCTGTCTACACTACTGCTGCACCTCACCTCTGTCTACACTACTGCTGCACTCCACCTCTGTCTCCACTACTGCTGCACCTCACCTCTGTCTCCACTACTGCTGCACATCACCTCTGTCTCCACTACTGCTGCACCTCACCTCTGTATCCACTACTGTAGCACCTCACCTCTGTCTACGCTACTGCCACACCTCACGTCTGTCTACACTACTGCTGCACCTCACCTCTGTCTACACTACTGCCGCACCTCACCTCTGTCTCCACTACTGATGCACCTCACCTATGTCTCCACTACTGCCGCACCTCACCTCTGTCTCCATTACTGCTGCACCTCACCTCTGTCTCCACTACTGCCGCACCTCACCTGTCTCCACTACTGCTGCACCTCACCTGTCTCCACTACTGCTGCACCTCACCTCTGTCTCCATTACTGATGCACCTCACCTCTGTCTCCACTACTGCTGCATTTCACCTCTGTCTCCACTACTGCCGCACCTCACCTGTCTCCACTACTGCTGCACCTCACCTGTCTCCACTACTGCCGCACCTCACCTCTGTCTCCATTACTGATGCATCTCACCTCTGTCTCCACTACTGCCGCACCTCACCTGTCTCCACTACTGCTGCACCTCACCTCTGTCTCCACTACTGCTGCACCTCACCTGTTTCCACTACTGCTGCACCTCACCTCTGTCTCCACTACTGCCGCACCTCAACTGTCTCCACTACTGCTGCACCTCACCTCTGTCTCCACTACTGCTGCGGCTCACCTCTGTCTCCACTACTGCTGCACCTCACCTGTCTCCACTACTGCTGCACCTCACCTATCTCCATTACTGCTGCACCTCACCTGTCTCCACTACTGCTGCACCTCACCTCTGTCTCCACTACTGCTGCACCTCACCTCTGTCTCCACTACTGCTGCACCTCACCTCTGTCTCCACTACTGCTGCACCTCACCTGTGTCTCCACTACTGCTGCGCCTCACCTCTGTCTCCACTACTGCTGCACCTCACCTCTGTCTCCACACTGTTGCGCCTCACCTCTGTCTACACTACTGCTGCACCTCACCTCTGTCTCCACTACTGCTGCACCTCACCTCTGTCTCCACTACTGCTGCACCTCACCTTTGTCTCCACTACTGCTGCGCCTCACCTCTGTCTACACTACTGCTGCACCTCACCTCTGTCTCCACTACTGCTGCGCCTCACCTCTGTCTACACTACTGTTGCACCTCACCTCTGTCTCCACTACTGCTGCGCCTCACCTCTGTCTACACTACTGCTGCACCTCACCTCTGTCTCCACTACTGCTGCACCTCACCTCTGTCTCCACTACTGCTGCACCTCACCTGTCTCCACTACTGCTGCGTCTCACCTCTGTCTACACTACTGCCGCACCTCACCTGTCTCTACTACTGCTGCACCTCAACTCTGTCTCCACTACTGCTGCACCTCACCTCTGTCTCCACTACTGCTGCGCCTCACCTCTGTCTACACTACTGCTGCACCTCACCTCTGTCTCCACTACTGCTGCACCTCACCTCTGTCTCCACTACTGCTGCGCCTCACCTCTGTCTCCACTACTGCCGCACCTCACCTCTGTCTCCACTACTGCTGCACCTCACCTATGTCTCAACTACTGCCGCACCTCACCTCTGTCTCCATTACTGCTGCACCTCACCTCTGTCTCCACTACTGCCGCACCTCACCTGTCTCCACTACTGCTGCACCTCACCTGTCTCCACTACTGCTGCACCTCACCTGTCTCCACTACTGCTGCACCTCACCTCTGTCTCCACTACTGCTGCATTTCACCTCTGTCTCCACTACTGCCGCAACTCACCTGTCTCCACTACTGCTGCACCTCACCTGTCTCCACTACTGCCGCACCTCACCTCTGTCTCCATTACTGATGCACCTCACCTCTGTCTCCACTACTGCCGCACCTCACCTGTCTCCACTACTGCTGCACCTCACCTCTGTCTCCACTACTGCTGCACCTCACCTGTTTCCACTACTGCTGCACCTCACCTCTGTCTCCACTACTGCCGCACCTCAACTGTCTCCACTACTGCTGCACCTCACCTCTGTCTCCACTACTGCTGCGGCTCACCTCTGTCTCCACTACTGCTGCACCTCACCTGTCTCCACTACTGCTGCACCTCACCTATCTCCATTACTGCTGCACCTCACCTGTCTCCACTACTGCTGCACCTCACCTCTGTCTCCACTACTGCTGCACCTCACCTCTGTCTCCACTACTGCTGCACCTCACCTCTGTCTCCACTACTGCTGCACCTCACCTGTGTCTCCACTACTGCTGCGCCTCACCTCTGTCTCCACTACTGCTGCACCTCACCTCTGTCTCCACTACTGCTGCACCTCACCTTTGTCTCCACTACTGCTGCGCCTCACCTCTGTCTACACTACTGCTGCACCTCACCTCTGTCTCCACTACTGCTGCGCCTCACCTCTGTCTACACTACTGTTGCACCTCACCTCTGTCTCCACTACTGCTGCGCCTCACCTCTGTCTGCACTACTGCTGCACCTCACCTTTGTCTCCACTACTGCCGCACCTCACCTGTCTCCACTACTGCTGCACCTCACCTGTCTCCACTACTGCTGCACCTCACCTGTCTCCACTACTGCTGCACCTCACCTCTGTCTCCACTACTGCTGCATTTCACCTCTGTCTCCACTACTGCCGCACCTCACCTGTCTCCACTACTGCTGCACCTCACCTGTCTCCACTACTGCCGCACCTCACCTCTGTCTCCATTACTGATGCACCTCACCTCTGTCTCCACTACTGCCGCACCTCACCTGTCTCCACTACTGCTGCACCTCACCTCTGTCTCCACTACTGCTGCACCTCACCTGTTTCCACTACTGCTGCACCTCACCTCTGTCTCCACTACTGCCGCACCTCAACTGTCTCCACTACTGCTGCACCTCACCTCTGTCTCCACTACTGCTGCGGCTCACCTCTGTCTCCACTACTGCTGCACCTCACCTGTCTCCACTACTGCTGCACCTCACCTATCTCCATTACTGCTGCACCTCACCTGTCTCCACTACTGCTGCACCTCACCTCTGTCTCCACTACTGCTGCACCTCACCTCTGTCTCCACTACTGCTGCACCTCACCTCTGTCTCCACTACTGCTGCACCTCACCTGTGTCTCCACTACTGCTGCGCCTCACCTCTGTCTCCACTACTGCTGCACCTCACCTCTGTCTCCACACTGTTGCGCCTCACCTCTGTCTACACTACTGCTGCACCTCACCTCTGTCTCCACTAATGCTGCACCTCACCTTTGTCTCCACTACTGCTGCGCCTCACCTCTGTCTACACTACTGCTGCACCTCACCTCTGTCTCCACTACTGCTGCGCCTCACCTCTGTCTACACTACTGTTGCACCTCACCTCTGTCTCCACTACTGCTGCGCCTCACCTCTGTCTACACTACTGCTGCACCTCACCTCTGTCTCCACTACTGCTGCACCTCACCTCTGTCTCCACTACTGCTGCACCTCACCTGTCTCCACTACTGCTGCGCCTCACCTCTGTCTACACTACTGCCGCACCTCACCTGTCTCTACTACTGCTGCACCTCACCTCTATCTCCACTACTGCTGCACCTCACCTCTGTCTCCACTACTGCTGCACCTCACCTGTCTCCACTACTGCTGCGCCTCACCTCTGTCTACACTACTGCCGCACCTCACCTGTCTCTACTACTGCTGCACCTCACCTATGTCTCCACTACTGCTGCACCTCACCTCTGTCTCCATTACTGCTGCGCCTCACCTCTGTCTACACTACTGCTGCACCTCACCTCTGTCTCCACTACTGCTGCACCTCACCTGTCTCCACTACTGCTGCGCCTCACCTCTGTCTACACTACTGCCGCACCTCACCTGTCTCTACTACTGCTGCACCTCACCTGTCTCCACTACTGCTGCACCTCACCTCTGTCTCCACTATTGCTGCGCCTCACCTCTGTCTACACTACTGCTGCACCTCACCTCTGTCTCCACTACTGCTGCACCTCACCTCTGTCTCCACTACTGCTGCGCCTCACCTCTGTCTACACTACTGCTGCACCTCACCTCTGTCTCCACTACTGCTGCACCTCACCTCTGTCTCCACTACTGTTGCACCTCACCTCTGTCTCCACTACTGCTGCACCTCACCTCTGTCTACACTACTGCTGCACCTCACCTCTGTCTACACTTCTGCTGCACCTCACCTGTCTCCACTACTGCTGCACTTCCCCTCTGTCTCCACTACTGCTGCACCTCACCTCTGTCTCCACTATTGCTGCACCTCACCTCTGTCTACACTACTGCTGCACCTCACCTGTCTCCACTACTGCTGCACCTCACCTCTGTCTCCACTACTGCTGCACCTCACCTCTGTCTCCACTAATGCTGCACCTCACCTCTGTCTCCACTACTGCTGCACCTCACCTCTGTCTCCACTACTGCTGCGCCTCACCTGTGTCTCCACTACTGCTGCACCTCACTTCTGTCTCCACTACTGCTGCACCTCACCTCTGTCTACACTACTGCTGCACCTCACCTGTCTCCACTACTGCTGCACCTCACCTCTGTCTCCACTACTGCTGCACCTCACCTCTGTCTCCACTACTGCTGCACCTCACCTCTGTCTCCACCACTGCCGCACCTCACCTCTGTCTCCACTACTGCCGCACCTCACCTCTGTCTACACTACTGCTGCACTTCACCTCTGTCTCCACTACTGCTGCACCTCACCTCTGTCTCCACTACTGCTGCACCTCACCTCTGTCTCCACTACTGCCGCACCTCACCTCTGTCTCCACTACTGCTGCACCTCACCTCTGTCTCCACTACTGCTGCGCCTCACCTCTGTCTCCACTACTGCTGCACCTCACCTCTGTCTCCACTACTGCTGCACCTTACCTCTGTCTCCACTACTGCTGCGCCTCACCTCTGTCTCCTCTACTGCTGCACCTCACCTCTGTCTCCACTACTGCTGCACCTCACCTCTGTCTACACTACTGCTGCACCTCACCTCTGTCTCCACTACTGCTGCACCTCACCTGTGTCTCCACTACTGCTGCACCTCACCTCTGTCTCCACTACTGGTGCACCTCACCTCTGTCTCCACTACTGCTGCACCTCACCTCTGTCTCCACTACTGCTGCACCTCACCTCTGTCTCCACTACTGCTGCACCTCACCTCTGTCTCCACTACTGCTGCACCTCACCTCTGTCTCCACTACTGCTGCACCTCACCTCTGTCTCCACTACTGCTGCACCTCACCTGTGTCTCCACTACTGCTGCACCTCACCTCTGTCTCCACTACTGCTGCACCTCACCTCTGTCTACACTACTGCTGCACCTCACCTTCGGCCTTTGCTTTAGCCTGGGAAAATGATCACCTTCAATCAAGTCTATCCACTATGAGGTTCAAGGTTCACCTCCTCAGAGGTTCAACATTAGCTAAGGTTCAAGGTTCCTTCATCTTTCCACTAGACTAAAAAGAAACACATTTGCTATTATTATTATTATTATTATTATTATTATTATTATTATTATTATCGTCATCATAATCATCATTTTCATCATCGTGTTAAAGCACTAAACCCGCATGAGCCATCTGTGCCAAGGAAAGGAATGGAAGTCAGGTCTCACCGAGGAAATGGAAGGCAGCTTTAATCCGTTGGATCAAGAGCCCGTCAGTAGCATCAAGGTAGACTCCTTCACGCTAGCTAGAGCCTTGATTGTCAGGTCTACGTCCACCCCTGGCACCTCTCTGGCCGCCCCTGGCACCTTCCTTGGCCACCCCTGGCTGCCCCTGGTAGCTCCTAGCTGCCCCTGGCCGCCCTTGGCTGTCCCTGGCAGCCCTTGGCTGTCCCTGGTTGCCCCTGGCCGCCCCTGGCTGTCCCTGGCCGCCACTGATTGCCCCTGGCTTCTGGCTGGTCCTGGCTTCCCCTAGCTGTCCCTGGCTGCCCCTGGCTGTCTCTGGTTGCCTCTGGCTGCCCCTACCCGCCCCTGGCTGCCCATTGGCTGTCCTTCGCTGTTTTTGGTCGTCCCTGACTGCCCCTGGCCGTCCCTGGCTGCCTCTGGCTGCCCCTGGCCGTCCCTAGCTCCCTCTGGCTGCCCCTGGCCGTCCTTGGCTGCTTCAGGCTACCCCTGGCCGTCTTTGGCTGCTTCTGGCTGCCCCTGGCCGTCCCTGGCTCCCTCTGGCTGCGCCTGGCCCTCCCTGGCTGCCTCTGGTTGCCCTGGCCGCCACTGGCCAGTCTGGTGCCGCCCTTGGCCAGTGGCCAGGGAAATGCATGAGCAAAATGAAAAGGTGGTGAGGTAGAGGGATGGACGGGAGCTAGACAGGAGGAAAGTGGGGAGAGAAGGGGGTGGAGGGAGGTGAGAAGAGAAGAAAGGAGGGTAAAGGGAGAATAGAATAAAGGACATAAGGGAGGGTAGAAGGAAGGGTTGAAAGGAAGGAGGGAAGGAGGTAAGGAGGGAGGGAGGTAAGAAGAGAGAATGGGAGGGAAAGTGGAAAAGGAGGGAACGAGAAAATGGAGGGAGGGAAGGAAGGGAGGGAAGGGAGGGAGGGAAGGATTGATGGAGGGAGGGAAGGGAGGAAGGAAGGAGAGAGGGAGGGAGAGAGGGAGGAGGGAGAGAGTGAGGAGGGAGGGAGAGAGGGAGGAGGGAGAGAGTGAGGAGGGAGGGAGAGAGGGAGGAGGGAGGGAGAGAGGGAGGAGGGAGGGAGAGAGGGAGGAGGGAGGGAGAGAGGGAAGGTAGGAGGAGGGAAGGGTTGGCTGGGTGACATTCATCTTATTGATCCCTCACTTGTGAAGGACATGAGAGAGGGAGAGGAGAGAGGGGGAGGAGGGAAGGGAAGAGGGAGGGGGAAGAGGGGAAGACAAAACATGGAAAGAGGAGGAAGGGGAAAGAAGAGGGAGGAGAGTGGTGGAGATGGTGATGGTTGCTGTAGTGGTGGTGATTGTGGTGGTGGTGACGGTGGTTGTGGTAGTGGTGTTGGTGTTAGCTGGGTTATTGTAGTGGTGGTGGTTGTGGTGGTGGTGGTGGGGGTAGTGGTGGTAGCGGAGAGGGTGGTGGTAGTGGTGATAGTGGTTGTGGTGGTGGTGGTGGTGGTTGGGGTAGGGGAGGACTCGTGGTTGTGCCTGGGGGAAGAGGAATGGTGGTTGCGGTAGGGGGTGAAACGGTAGTTGTGGTAGGGAAGGGAAGGAATGGTGGCTGTGGTAGGGGGAAGGAATGGTGGCTGTGGGTGGGCGGAGTGCTGGAGGTTGTGGTTAGGGAGGACTGGTGGACTGGTGGTTGAGGTATGGAGAAGGAATGGTGGTTGTGGTAGGGGAAGGCATGGTACCTGTGGTAGGGCAAGGAATGGTGGCTGTGGTAGGGAAAAGAATGGTAGTTGTGGTAGGAAAAGGATGGTGGTTGTGGTTGGTAAGAGTACTGGGGGTTGTGGTTAGGGAGGACTGGTGGTTGTTGAAAGGGAAGGAATGGTGGTTGTGGTAGGGAAGGAGTGGTAATTGTGGTAGGGGAACGAATGGTGGTTGTGGGGGGGAAGGAATGGGGGTGGTGGTTGGGTGAAGTACTGGTGGTTGTGGTTGGGGAGGACTGGTGGTTGTGGTAAGGAGAGGACTTGTAGTCGTGGTTGGGGTTGGACTGGTGATTGTGGTTGTGGAGGGCTGGTGGTTGTGGTTGGGGAACATTGGTGGTTGTGGTAGGGGAGGACTGGTGGTTATGGTAGGGATGGACTGGTGGTTGTTGTGGCATGTAAAGGGTATGTTACAACTTATTCTGCATGTCACACTCCCATATAGGCTGCATCCCGGGTGCTAAGGGTTTAGTAATCAATAGGATACCCGTCATTAAATCAGTACCTTGGTTCACTGACCAATCACAGGCAAGCCCACCAAGGCTTATGCAACATAGTTTACTTGTGGTATGCATTGGCAGACTTGCCTACCTGCTGGTTGAGCATGGTGCACTCTCTGGCTTCTGTTTTGCCATCTCTCACCATGTACACTTATTATTCTATCTGTACATATTGTACATAGTGTACATATATATTTATATTGGGTGAAGGCAAAATATATTATAGTCTATTGCTAAGTTTTGTTTGCTCCAATTCCCATTACGGCCAGGTCTCACAGGCCATTCTTTACCTGTGTTCATAATATGGGAGCTTTGTCCTGGAGCCAGAGCCAGAGCTGGAGCTAGAGCTGGTCTTGGTATCGGTCAGACTGCATTGCTATTACCTTTCATATTGCCTGTCAGTCTTGCTACTGTGTGTGTATCCTACAAGTCGTACTGTGTTATTGCTGCTTGTTGTGTGCATTACAAATAGCATGTTATAGCATGTTATGCCACCAACAAGGGTAAGGAGGTTGGTGTCTGAGAATACTCTCCTGAATCTATCACTACAGCGTTGCTGGCAAAATGCTTCTTCCATTGGTATAGAATACCAACGAACTCTTACTGCTACGCAGCTTCGTGACATTATTTGAACCAAATTAAGGGTTGAAGTAACTATGGCTCACCAAACTGAGGTATCTCCTGGTACAGGAGCTATTAATTGCTGATCTCTGCTTAGGTTCCTTTGTAATGTAGGAGGGCTAACACCAGAGCAATCAGACCAGCAGTCTCGCGAAGCAGGTGGTCCACTGGGTTTGTCTCAGGGTGCGTCAGCTTCGTTGGCGCTTGAGTTAGCTAAACTCAATCTCGAAACAACCAGACAGCAGAGAGCATTTGCTAAAGAGGAGTTTGATAGAGAGAAGGAGAGGAGGCAATTTAAGCAGACTGTGGGTGACTACTTTAGTGTGCAAAAAGCAGTGCCGTTAGTACCTCGCTTTGATGAGTCTGAGCGTGAACAGTTTTTCAAGGAATTTGGAATTCAAGGAATTTGGAAACCATGCTCGAGCACTGAGGTGGCCTGGGGAGCATTGGGATCAGTGGTGCATACAGGGTTGTACAGCAAAGTGCAAGAGTTCACAGTTGTTTTAAATAACGAATAATTTGCTGATTATTGGGTTGTTAAAACAATGGTTCTTGGGGCATATCAGTACATTTCTGCCAAGTATAGGAGGGAATTCAAATTTGCAAGCATCAGCTAGGTCAGTCTCATGTAGCCTTTGAAAGGTAGCAGTCAGAATCTTTTATGAAGTGGTATAAGGCGAGTGGTGTCACAAACTTCAGTGATCTAGGGCAGCTACTTTTGGTGGATAACCTGATGAAATCTATTGACCCAGAAGTTAGAGTCTTTCTTGAAGATCATTCATTGACCACTGCATTGGAAGAAGCCTGGCTGGGTGACACTTTCGAGGTTAACCACTCCTTGTCTGAGCAGTCTAATCTTTCTTCCCAACAGCTTGGCATAAATAGAGATCGTCATGGATCTGTCCCTGACTGCAGAACGAAGTGGCAGGATGAAAGTGAACAAGAATGCCAACCAATTAAGTCTTCTGGTGAGCAATGACATCAAACTCACGGCCAACCTGGTGAGCGACATCTAACTCATGTTGAACAACGATGCCAGTACCCCAAGTGGCACTAGCCACAAAATCAACAGGGAGCCAAATTAAAGTATAAGGTAACCTGTTATTGTTGTCATAAACCGGGCCACATCAAGTCCAACTGTCCAGTTAAGCCACAGCCCTTAGGAAAAATCAACATCTTCCCTTTTGAGATGAAGCAGAAAGAAGTAGAGTGTAGTATGGCCCCATACTACAGTACATGCCACATCTCCCTTCAGGAGAATGAAAAAGAAATTGAAGTAACAACTTTTAGGGATACATGGGGCTTATTGTTCACTTATAAGAGAAGAAGTCCTCCCCCTCTCTGAAAAAACATCACTGCATTCCTCCGTTCTCTTAGAAGCATTTGGAGGAGCTGCATTTTCTGTCCTTTTACATAAGATACATGTGCAGAGTAAATATTATACAGGATATTTGACTGTAGGTGTTTCTGAGGGATTCCCTATAAAAGATGCTATGTTATTGCTGGGTAATAACATTCTTAATTCGACAAAATGTCTAGAAATTATAGTGACTAATTCTTCCCTGACTTTGGCCATAACTCTAGCAAAATCCCAAGGGATGTCTGTCGAGAATGCTGACCCAGCCTTGGATGACTCAGTTCTAGGGCTAGACAATTTGTTTTTCGAGGAAAACTGGCCAGAACTTCGTAAATTTAGCGAAAAATCCCAGACCAAGTCTTCCTACTCCAGGGTTGCAGGATTGCTAGATATCTCTGTTTCCATGCCTAATGGACTGTCCTTTCAGGAAGAACAGCGAAGAGATCCTTCCTTAAACTTTGCTTTTCAGGCAGCCATGAGTGACTCCTACTAAGATCACCCAGCCAAAATGTTGGTTGTGGTAGGGGAGACTGTTGGTTGTGGTTTGGGAGGACTGGTTGTTGTTGTAGGGGAAGGACTGGTGGTTGTGGTAGAGGGAGGACTCGTGGTTATAGTAGGGGACGACTGTTTTTTGTGGTAGGGGAAGACTGGTAATTGTGGTTGTAGGACTGATGGTTGTGGTTTGGGTGGACTGGTGTTTGTGGTTGGGAGGGCTGGTAATTGTGGTAGGGGAGGACTTGTGGTTGTGGGAGAGGAGTACTGATGGTTGTGGTTTGGGGAAGGATTGGTGGTTGTGGTAAGGGAGGACTGGTCGTTTTGTAGGGGAGGACTGGTCATTGAGGTTGGGGAGGATTGGTCGTTTAGGTTGGGAGGACTGGTGGTTGTGGTTGGGGAGGACTGGTGATTGTGGAAGGAAAAAGCCCCTCATTGTGGCTGGGGTGGACTGTTTTAAAGAAGCAAGATTACAAATCGCAGAATTCGCACAATCCAGATCAACATGGATTCAGAAGAGGCTGCTTCTGCTTTTTACAATTGCTAGACCATTATGACATAGTCTTGGATGCACTTGAAGTCAAACAAAATGCAGATATAATATACACTGACTTTACAAAAGCCTTTGACAAGTGCGTATAAAATACATGCAAAGGAATAACGGGAAAAGGTGGGCAGATGGATATTTAACTTGATAACAAAGAGGACCCAAAGAGCAATAGTAAAATCAGTGGCTACTGCTGTGAAAAGTTCTGTCCCCCAAGGCAGGGTACTTGCCCCACTTCTCTTTCCCATTCTCATATCTGACATAGACAGAGACGTAAATCATACATAACACTGTATCATCCTTTGCAGATGGTACTAGAATTTGTATGAAAGTAGCATCTGTAGATAACACAGCAAGCCTCCAAGCTACCTATAAACAAAGTCTTCCTGTCAGCCACTGACAGCAGTAGGATGTTCAATGAGGACCAGTTTCAGTTAATATGTCGTGGAAGAATGGAGGAAATAAAAACAAGATTGGGGTACAAGACAAACTCAAACCACTCAATAGAATGTAAGTCAAATGTGAGAGACCTGGGAGTGATAATAACCGAAGATTGAACGTTCAAGAAACACAATAATGTTATCATCCCAACTACATGGAAAATGATAAGTTGGATAATTAGAACTTTCAGAACAAGAGATGCCAAGCCAATGAAGATACTCTTCGGGTCACTTGTTCTCTCTAGGCTAGAATTTTGCTGTGTACTAACAACCCCTTTCAAGGCAGGCAAAATTGCTAAACTGGAAAATGTGTAGGGAACCCACAGCTCATAAATTCAAAATCCCGCTAGCAGAGTGAGACCTGTGGTCTAGGGGTGGAGGTTTTATGCAGGTTTCTGCATTGGATTGTAATATATATATATATATATATATATATATATATATATATATATATATATATATATATATATATATATATATATATATATATATATATATAGTGGAGAAGTGTGCCATAATTTTTATGAACTATGACATAATTATAACTCATAATGTATGAACTATGGATAAATGTCACTCATAATTTTAGAAATATGCTATACATTGGTGGGTACTGCAAAATACTTATCCTTCTGGGACTTATTTTCCAAGTTAGACGGTAAGCGTGGGTGGCTTGGCTTGGGCAATCACGTGGAGCAAGCTGGAGGGAGAGAACATGCAATCCAGCCGCTGGGACTCTGAGCTAATTTTGTACTCTTTATGTTAGGCATCTCAAGCCATAGACTCTTTTATGGTTTACCAGTATGCTCACATAGGCTCTGATATGGTCCGGGTTCTGTGGGATGAGTGAAGACTGAGGACATCAGAGGTAATGGGGTCTGTAGTGGAGTTGGGAAGGCCTGGCGCTCACTGGGTCAGATGTTTATGTTTTGCTGGACTCTCCAGCCATCGGCTCCTTGTGTACCGCTATTTGGGCGTTTTGAATAAGAGATATATGAAGGCGTTTTTCTAGAGTGTGTATATAGTGTTATTCCTAATAAATGTATATTTTCATAACTAGGAATTTTGCCTAACCCTCTGATAACCAACCCATTGTAGTAACAAACGCTGGTTTAGCGCATTCGGTTTTGATTGGGATAGCCCTGGGTGGCCTGTTTCTGCATGAGATTAGTATGACTTTTACCTTTGCCCTTAGACAAGGCCTTAACCCCCAGGAAATCCCACTACATATATGTCAAGATCATCCTGAAGTAGTGAAAAAAAGTCGTTTTGATGACTAGTCATTTATTGTGCAAGAGCAAACTGAATACTATGGAAGAGATCTTCATGCAGTTGACTGCATGTACCTCCATACATATGTCAATTTCTACAATGGGTATGATGCACCAATTTCGGGCTGGAACGAATGCAAAACACAAACAAATATGGATGGCCTAAACATGCTGATCAAAATCAGCAATTCTTTAGGATGTGTGCATATCTAGAGTTGGATGATAAGGAACTGTTGTCAGCTTTAGACCTTCATGCAAAACGAGGAAGTATCTAATCTTGAAGACTCGTTTCTTACGGCCATTACTAATTTGCAGAACAAACCAAAGGAACAGTATAAGGGCTCCATCTATATCGCAGTGGGGACTGGCTTCAACGATATAGTGATATTCAGAGAGACAGATCACATATACTTCGTTCTTACTGAAAAGATGAGCAACGAGAATATGATGGAGAAGAGCAAACGAGAGCTATAATTGAGAAAGCAAGGCTGATCAGGAGCGATATTAAATCAAATGTGCCTTCTGTTAGTGATTACTTCTCAACAACTGAGAATCTTAATTCGACTCTGCACTGGGCTTCCTTTGAGAGACACTATAAAGCAGGTTCAAGTATTTTTTAGTGGAAAAAAAACAAGCAACACAAAGTAGCTAATATTGGACGAGCTTCAGTACATGCAGTAAGACCGCAGAAGTATGTTATCGCACAATTACAAATTGGTCCAGAAGTGCAGGTGCATCACCTGTGTAGGTGGATGCTCTTCATGAGACGCGGTACAGCTCGCCGTATGGTGAGGTGCTCCGGTCTGAAAAGAATGCTGCAAGTTGCGTCACACCAGGTTTGTTAGCAGAAGACATAAATATATTGGACTTGTTATTTTCTGGCAACGATGTGGATCACAATACTCTTATCCTCGACTGTAAAGGTACATTCCACGGGATGGACATGACAGCTGCGTTGACTCCATGGAGCAAGACGAAGCATCTTGTCAATAGACAAACTATTTAAGAGCCTCACATCTCTAAAAACTGTGGTATGAAGGCTGATATTTTATGGAAACTATCATTCCATTTCAGACAGCCAGCTCCAGATTCGCAGGATTGACGCACATCAGTTATCAGTGGTATACGCATCCCGACCAGTCCTTCAATCTGTATTTGCAAATGATCGATATGTATCCAGGTGGCAAACCTTGCATTCTGTCTGTGTTGGAACTGCTCAGCAACCTGGCCAACAGACACCATATCTTCCCAGTAATAACATTTGATCAACCTCTGTACTGGAAAGCCAGTGAGATCATCAGTGCTACACCGCAGAGTAGTCACTTAAAGGAGATCGTTGGTAGTTTCCACACATTCATGATCCTACTTGGAGCAAAAGGTAAACATACAGGCTTTCTAGAAACGGTTTACAATGAAAATGCTGTCGTAAATATGACCGGTAAATCGGTTAAAAGGGCATTCCCTGGCCACCTTCTTGGCGGACAAGTGTCTTCACCAAATGAATGTGAAATCTGCGGTAAACGAAAATCCTAGTAAAGGAAAAGAATTGTATTCATTCTTATTGAAAGGTGACACCACTCTTGAAAGTCATGTAACATCTAGTAGAGTCACTAGGATTAGTGAGTAACTTGGCAAGAAGAAAGCTGAACTTAGTGCAAATATCTAAATATAGTCAGTTATGGCTACGATATCAGCGAATGCTTGCCACTGCACGAACCACGATCAAAGCAGATCACATCGGGTCTTGGTTGAATCACTTGCGTGCTGTTTCCGACACCCTGCCAACATTTGCTGCAGCAGGACACTACAACCACCTTAATAAGTCTGTCTGTCTCTACATCCAAAGCGAGCAAATATCCAGATATCTACTGGAGGTTTCAAGAATGCTTTCATGTAATTTGTCGAACAAAAAAGTTTTGGAAAGATCTCGATTGTGATCTAGCCAAGAAACAAACACTTAAAAAAGCCCTAAAATGCTCAGGCGGCTTGACTCATGGAAGTAAGATGATGGAGGAACAGGAAACATTGTGGACAATGGCAGTCTCCAAATGTCTGAGTTCAACACTGCCATGCAGAAGCTCAGTGACCTCACATACACCACAAGTAAACAACAAAGTTTCAACTGACGCCAGAATTAAAAAAGATGAATCAGACATTTCGAAGATAAACACAAAGCCGATTTCGTGTTCACGTTCCTGCTCTGACTCCTTATTGAAAAATCATAAACGGAATGGTGGTAAAGGAATACATAATTGTAAATGAATACGAATCCTTTGGAAGGAACATCCTGGATAGAATAGTTGGGTAGCTGTATTTTTCTTTTGTTTCAAGAAGAAAGACAGAGCCAAGACCCTGGGAAATTTATCTGTTGACAGGGTTGTTCCTGACAGAACCATTGATCGCGGCCTACTATTCCAGCGATTCCTCGTAGTGTCCATGACAAGCGGTCTGTCTCAGACGAGGCGATGGGATATGAACTTAGTCCATACCCGGTTTTCCTTTCTGAGGACAAAACTGTTAAGAAAGGCTGACGGGCCTTACGTAGCCCAAGTCATTGATGGCCATTGTTATGAATGAGTGTAAGGGAGATAAGACTCTTCAGCTCGCTCTCTTCATGCTAAAGGGTAATTACTGACAGACCCCTGGCTATACTAAAATGAAACCTTATTAGCTCCTCAAGTCAGTTCTTGATCAACCAGGTTGGGGTACATATTTTGGATTACGTACGGCAGGCACCGACAGCCTGGTCGATCAGGCCGGCAACCGGGACGCCTGGCGTGGGACTGAGCTGCGGGGGCGGTGACCCCCGAAACTGAGTACAAGTAGACTCCAGGAAGTGATATCTGCATGCAGATGTAACAAGAGATAGAGACGACATCATTAACGGAGTGTGAACTACTGAGGCTGTCACTACAACTCTTATGGTGGATCTTCCCTCACATAGTGAGTGAAGATCATCAATAATTTCAATATTCGGGGCAAAATCTAAAAAAAAAAAATTCAAAATCAAAAAAATTTTTTTTATTTTAGTTCAGCGATGTATTTAGGATCACTGAAATGTTTTACATTAGCCTTAATAAATAAATAAATATCAAAGATTTACGGAAGTTTAACGAAACACTGTAAGATAATTCTCTGAGAGATCCTAACTTGTGTTAATACTAATTAATTATGAATAAAGAGAAGAATGGATGTGGACTTTAACCGTGGTTCATACGTGTAGCAAATCCAGTGTTGAAACTCTTCAGCCACAGAGCATAGTGTTGGTTACAGTGTTGGGTCAGCTTATAGTGTTGGTTACAGTGCTGGGTCAGCTTAGAGTGTTGGTTACAGTGCTGGGTCAGCTTAGAGTGTTGGTTACAGTGTTGGGTCAGCTTATAGTGTTGGTTACAGTGCTGGGTCAGCTTAGAGTGTTGGTTACAGTGTTGGGTCAGCTTATAGTGTTGGTTACAGTGCTGGGTCAGCTTAGAGTGTTGGTTACAGTGCTGGGTCAGCTTATAGTGTTGGTTACAGTGCTGGGTCAGCTTATAGTGTTGGTTACAGTGTTGGGTCAGCTTATAGTGTTGGTTACAGTGCTGGGTCAGCTTAGAGTGTTGGTTACAGTGCTGGGTCAGCTTAGAGTGTTGGTTACAGTGTTGCGTCAGCTTATAGTGTTGGTTACAGTGCTGGGTCAGCTTAGAGTGTTGGTTACAGTGTTGGGTCAGCTTATAGTGTTGGTTACAGTGCTGGGTCAGCTTAGAGTGTTGGTTACAGTGCTGGGTCAGCTTATAGTGTTGGTTACAGTGCTGGGTCAGCTTAGAGTGTTGGTTACAGTGCTGGGTCAGCTTAGAGTGATGGTTACAGTGCTGGGTCAGCTTAGAGTGTTGGTTACAGTGTTGGGTCAGCTTAGAGTATTGGTTACAGTGTTGGGTAAGCTTAGATTATTGGTTACAGTGTTGGGTCAGCTTAGAGTATTGGTTACAGTGATGGGTCAGCTTAGAGTATTGGTTACAGTGATGGGTCAGCTTAGATTGTTGGTTACAGTGCTGGGTCAGCTTAGAGTGTTGGTTACAGTGCTGGGTCAGCTTAGAGTGATGGTTACAGTGCTGGGTCAGCTTAGAGTGTTGGTTACAGTGTTGGGTCAGCATATAGTGTTGGTTACAGTGCTGGGTCAGCTTATAGTGTTGGTTACAGTGTTGGGTCAGCTTATAGTGTTGGTTACAGTGCTGGGTCAGCTTAGAGTGTTGGTTACAGTGTTGGGTCAGCTTATAATGTTGGTTACAGTGCTGGGTCCGCTTAGAGTGTTGGTTACAGTGTTGGGTCAGCTTATAGTGTTGGTTACAGTGCTGGGTCAGCTTAGAGTGTTGGTTAGTGTTGGGTCAGCTTAGTGTGTTGGTTACAGTGCTGGGTCAGCTTAGAGTGTTGGTTACAGTGTTGGGTCAGCTTAGAGTGTTGGTTACAGTGTTGGGTCAGCTTAGAGTATTGGTTACAGTGTTGGGTCAGCTTAAGATAAGATAAGATAAGATTTCGTTCGGATTTTTAACCCCGGAGGGTTAGCCACCCAGGATAACCCAAGAAAGTCAGTGCGTCATCGAGGACTGTCTAACTTATTTCCATTGGGGTCCTTAATCTTGTCCCCCAGGATGCGACCCACACCAGTCGACTAACACCCAGGTACCTATTTGCTGCTAGGTGAACAGGACAACAGGTGTAAGGAAACGTGTCGAATGTTTCCACCCGCCGGGAATCGAACCCGGGCCCTCCGTGTGTGAAGCGGGAGCTTTAGCCACCAGGCCACCGGTTACAGTGGTTGGTTGCAGTGTTGGGTCAGCTTAGAGTATTGGATACAGTGTTGGGTCAGCTTAGAGTGTTGGTTACAGTGTTGGGTCAGCTTAGAGTGTTGGTTACAGTGTTGGGTCAGCTTAGAGTGTTGGTTACAGTGTTGGGTCAGCTTAGAGTATTGGTTACAGTGTTGGGTCAGCTTAGAGTATTGGTTACAGTGTTGGGTCAGCTTAGAGTATTGGTTACAGTGTTGGGTCAGCTTAGAGTGTTGGTTACAGTGTTGGGTCAGCTTAGAGTATTGGTTACAGTGTTGGGTCAGCTTAGAGTATTGGTTACAGTGTTGGGTCAGCTTAGAGTATTGGTTACAGTGCTGGGTCAGCTTAGAGTATTGGTTACAGTGTTGGGTCAGCTTAGAGTATTGGTTACAGTGTTGGGTCAGCTTAGAGTATTGGTTACAGTGTTGGGTCAGCTTAGAGTATTGGTTACAGTGATGGGTCAGCTTAGAGTATTGGTTACAGTGATGGGTCAGCTTAGAGTGTTGGTTACAGTGCTGGGTCAGCTTAGAGTGTTGGTTACAGTGTTGGGTCAGCTTAGAGTATTGGTTAAAGTGTTGGGTCAGCTTAGAGTATTGGTTACAGTGATGGGTCAGCTTAGAGTGTTGGTTACAGTGCTGGGTCCGCTT
Source organism: Cherax quadricarinatus (assembly GCF_038502225.1). Classification (NCBI taxonomy): domain Eukaryota; kingdom Metazoa; phylum Arthropoda; class Malacostraca; order Decapoda; family Parastacidae; genus Cherax; species Cherax quadricarinatus. The sequence continues at coordinate 6,055,463 of NC_091294.1, read as the reverse complement.
AGAGTATTGGTTACAGTGATGGGTCAGCTTAGAGTGTTGGTTACAGTGCTGGGTCTGCTTAGAGTGTTGGTTACAGTGTTGGGTCAGCTTAGAGTATTGGTTGCAGTGTTGGGTCAGCTTAGAGTATTGGTTACAGTGTTGGGTCAGCTTAGAGTATTGGTTACAGTGATGGGTCAGCTTAGAGTGTTGGTTACAGTGCTGGGTCAGCTTAGAGTGTTGGTTACAGTGCTGGGTCAGCTTAGAGTGTTGGTTACAATGATGGGTCAGCTTAGAGTGTTGGTTGCAGTGTTGGGTCAGCTTAGAGAGTTGGTTACAGTGCTGGGTCAGCTTAGAGTGTTGGTTACAGAGCTGGGTCAGCTTAGAGTGTTAGTTACAGTGCTGGGTCAGCTTAGAGTGATGGTTACAGCGCTGGGTCTGCTTAGAGCGTTGGTTACAGTGCTGGGTCAGCTTAGAGTGTTGGTTACACTCTTGGGCCAGCTTAGAGTGTTGGTTACAGTGCTGGGTGAGCTTAGAGTGTTGGTTACAGTGCTGGATCAGCTTAGACTGTTGGTTACAGTGATGGGTCAGCTTAGAGTGTTGGTTACAGTGCTGGGTCTGCTTAGAGTGTTGGTTACAGTGTTGGGTCAGCTTATAATGTTGGTTACAGTGTTGGGTCAGCTTAGAGTATTGGTTACAGTGTTGGGTCAGCTTAGAGTATTGGTTACAGTGATGGGTCAGCTTAGAGTGTTGGTTACAGTGCTGGGTCAGCTTAGAGTGTTGGTTACAGTGCTGGGTCAGCTTAGAGTGATGGTTACAGTGCTGGGTCAGCTTAGAGTGTTCGTTACAATGATGGGTCAGCTTAGAGTGTTGGTTGCAGTGTTGGGTCAGCTTAGAGAGTTGGTTACAGTGCTGGGTCAGCTTAGAGTGTTGGTTACAGAGCTGGGTCAGCTTAGAGTGTTGGTTACAGTGCTGGGTCAGCTTAGAGTGATGGTTACAGTGCTGGGTCTGCTTAGAGCGTTGGTTACAGTGCTGGGTCAGCTTAGAGTGTTGGTTACACTCTTGGGCCAGCTTAGAGTGTTGGTTACAGTGCTGGATCAGCTTAGACTGTTGGTTACAGTGCTGGGTCAGCTTAGAGTGTTGGTTACAGTGTTGGGTCAGCTTAGAGTGTTGGGGACAGTGCTGGGTCAGCTTAGAGAGTTGGTTACAGTGTTGGGTCAGCTTAGAGTGTTGGTTACAGTGTTGGGTCAGCTTAGAGTGTTGGTTACAGTGCAGGGTCAGCTTAGAGTGTTGGTTACAGTGCTGGGTCAACTTAGAGTGTTAGTTACAGTGCTGGGTCAGCTTATAGTGTTGGTTACAGTGATGGGTCAGCTAAGAGTGTTGGTTACAGTGTTGGGTCAGCTTAGAGTGTTGGTTACAGTGTTGGGTCAGCTTAGAGTGTTGGTTACAGTGCTGGGTTACCTTAGAGTGTTGGTTACAGTGTTTGGTCAGCTTAGAGTGTTGGTTACAGTGCTGGGTCAGCTTAGAGTGTTGGTTACAGTGCTGGGTCAGCTTAGAGTGTTGGTTACACTCCTGGGTCAGCTTAGAGTATTGGTTACAGTGCTGGGTCAGCTTAGAGTGTTGGTTACACTCCTGGGTCAGTTTAGAGTGTTGGTTACAGTGCTGGGTCAGCTTAGAGTGTTGGTGACAGTGTTGGGTCAGCTTAGAGTGTTGGTTACACTCCTGGGTCAGCTTAGAGTGTTGGTTACAGTGCAGGGTCAGCTTAGAGTGTTGGTTACAGTGCGGGATCAGCTTAGAGTGTTGGTTACAGTGTTGGGTCAGCTTAGAGTGTTGGTTGCAGTGTTGGATCAGCTTAGAGTGTTGGTTACAGTGCTGGGTCAGCTTATAGTGTTGGTTACAGTGCTGGGTCAGCTTAGAGTGTTGGTTACAGTGCTGGGTCAGCTTAGAGTGTTGGTTACAGTGCTGGGTCAGCTTAGAGTGTTGGTTACAGTGTTGGGTCAGCTTATAGTGTTGGTTACAGTGCTGGGTCAGCTTATAGTGTTGGTTACAGTGTTGGGTCAGCTTATAGTGTTGGTTACAGTGCTGGGTCAGCTTAGAGTGTTGGTTACAGTGTTGGGTCAGCTTATAATGTTGGTTACAGTGCTGGGTCAGCTTAGAGTGTTGGTTACAGTGTTGGGTCAGCTTATAGTGTTGGTTACAGTGCTGGGTCAGCTTAGAGTGTTGGTTACAGTGTTGGGTCAGCTTATAGTGTTGGTTACAGTGCTGGGTCAGCTTAGATTGTTGGTTACAGTGTTGGGTCAGCTTAGAGTGTTGGTTACAGTGTTGGGTCAGCTTAGAGTATTGGTTACAGTGTTGGGTCAGCTTAGAGTATTGGTTACAGTGTTGGGTCAGCTTAGAGTATTGGTTACAGTGTTGGGTCAGCTTAGAGTGTTGGTTACAGTGTTGGGTCAGCTTAGAGTGTTGGTTACAGTGTTGGGTCAGCTTAGAGTGTTGGTTACAGTGTTGGGTCAGCTTAGAGTATTGGTTACAGTGTTGGGTCAGCTTAGAGTATTGGTTACAGTGTTGGGTCAGCTTAGAGTATTGGTTACAGTGTTGGGTCAGCTTAGAGTGTTGGTTACAGTGTTGGGTCAGCTTAGAGTATTGGTTACAGTGTTGGGTCAGCTTAGAGTATTGGTTACAGTGTTGGGTCAGCTTAGAGTATTGGTTACAGTGCTGGGTCAGCTTAGAGTATTGGTTACAGTGTTGGGTCAGCTTAGAGTATTGGTTACAGTGTTGGGTAAGCTTAGAGTATTGGTTACAGTGTTGGGTCAGCTTAGAGTATTGGTTACAGTGATGGGTCAGCTTAGAGTATTGGTTACAGTGATGGGTCAGCTTAGATTGTTGGTTACAGTGCTGGGTCAGCTTAGAGTGTTGGTTACAGTGTTGGGTCAGCTTGGAGTATTGGTTACAGTGTTGGGTCAGCTTAGAGTATTGGTTACAGTGATGGGTCAGCTTAGAGTGTTGGTTACAGTGCTGGGTCAGCTTAGAGTATTGGTTACAGTGATGGGTCAGCTTAGAGTGTTGGTTACAGTGCTGGGTCTGCTTAGAGTGTTGGTTACAGTGTTGGGTCAGCTTAGATTATTGGTTACAGTGTTGGGTCAGCTTAGAGTATTGGTTACAGTGTTGGGTCAGCTTAGAGTATTGGTTACAGTGATGGGTCAGCTTAGAGTGTTGGTTACAGTGCTGGGTCAGCTTAGAGTGTTGGTTACAGTGCTGGGTCAGCTTAGAGTGTTGGTTACAATGATGGGTCAGCTTAGAGTCTTGGTTGCAGTATTGGGTCAGCTTAGAGTGTTGGTTACAGTGCTGGGTCAGCTTAGAGTGTTGGTTACAGTGCTGGGTCAGCTTAGAGTGTTGGTTACAATGATGGGTCAGCTTAGAGTCTTGGTTGCAGTGTTGGGTCAGCTTAGAGAGTTGGTTACAGTGCTGGGTCAGCTTAGAGTGTTGGTTACAGAGCTGGGTCAGCTTAGAGTGTTGGTTACAGTGCTGGGTCAGCTTAGAGTGATGGTTACAGTGCTGGGTCTGCTTAGAGCGTTGGTTACAGTGCTGGGTCAGCTTAGAGTGTTGGTTACACTCTTGGGCCAGCTTAGAGTGTTGGTTACAGTGCTGGGTCAGCTTAGAGTGTTGGTTACAGTGCTGGATCAGCTTAGACTGTTGGTTACAGTGCTGGGTCAGCTTAGAGTATTGGTTACAGTGTTGGGTCAGCTTAGAGTATTGGTTACAGTGTTGGGTCAGCTTAGAGTATTGGTTACAGTGTTGGGTCAGCTTAGAGTATTGGTTACAGTGTTGGGTCAGCTTAGAGTATTGGTTACAGTGATGGGTCAGCTTAGAGTGTTGGTTACAGTGCTGGGTCAGCTTAGAGTGTTGGTTATAGTGTTGGGTCAGCTTAGAGTATTGGTTACAGTCTTGGGTCAGCTTAGAGTATTGGTTACAGTGATGGGTCAGCTTAGAGTGTTGGTTACAGTGCTGGGTCAGCTTAGAGCATTGGTTACAGTGATAGGTCAGCTTAGAGTGTTGGTTACAGTGCTGGGTCTGCTTAGAGTGTTGGTTACAGTGTTGGGTCAGCTTAGAGTGTTGGTTACACTCCTGGGTCGGCTTAGAGTGTTGGTTACAGTGCAGGGTCAGCTTAGAGTGTTGGTTACAGTGCGGGATCAGCTTAGAGTGTTGGTTACAGTGTTGGGTCAGCTTAGAGTGTTGGTTGCAGTGTTGGGTCAGCTTAGAGTGTTGGTTACAGTGCTGGGTCAGCTTAGAGTGTTGGTTACAGTGCTGGGTCAGCTTAGAGTGTTGGTTACAGTGCTGGGTCAGCTTAGAGTGTTGGTTACAGTGCTGGGTCAGCTTAGAGTGTTGGTTACAGTGTTGGGTCAGCTTAGAGTGTTGGTTACAGTGCTGGGTCAGCTTATAGTGTTGGTTACAGTGTTGGGTCAGCTTATAGTGTTGGTTACAGTGCTGGGTCAGCTTAGAGTGTTGGTTACAGTGTTGGGTCAGCTTATAATGTTGGTTACAGTGCTGGGTCAGCTTAGAGTGTTGGTTACAGTGTTGGGTCAGCTTATAGTGTTGGTTACAGTGCTGGGTCAGCTTAGAGTGTTGGTTACAGTGTTGGGTCAGCTTATAGTGTTGGTTACAGTGCTGGGTCAGCTTAGATTGTTGGTTACAGTGTTGGGTCAGCTTAGAGTGTTGGTTACAGTGTTGGGTCAGCTTAGAGTATTGGTTACAGTGTTGGGTCAGCTTAGAGTATTGGTTACAGTGTTGGGTCAGCTTAGAGTATTGGTTACAGTGTTGGGTCAGCTTAGAGTGTTGGTTACAGTGTTGGGTCAGCTTAGAGTGTTGGTTACAGTGTTGGGTCAGCTTAGAGTGTTGGTTACAGTGTTGGGTCAGCTTAGAGTATTGGTTACAGTGTTGGGTCAGCTTAGAGTATTGGTTACAGTGTTGGGTCGGCTTAGAGTATTGGTTACAGTGTTGGGTCAGCTTAGAGTGTTGGTTACAGTGTTGGGTCAGCTTAGAGTATTGGTTACAGTGTTGGGTCAGCTTAGAGTATTGGTTACAGTGTTGGGTCAGCTTAGAGTATTGGTTACAGTGCTGGGTCAGCTTAGAGTATTGGTTACAGTGTTGGGTCAGCTTAGAGTATTGGTTACAGTGTTGGGTAAGCTTAGAGTATTGGTTACAGTGTTGGGTCAGCTTAGAGTATTGGTTACAGTGATGGGTCAGCTTAGAGTATTGGTTACAGTGATGGGTCAGCTTAGATTGTTGGTTACAGTGCTGGGTCAGCTTAGAGTGTTGGTTACAGTGTTGGGTCAGCTTGGAGTATTGGTTACAGTGTTGGGTCAGCTTAGAGTATTGGTTACAGTGCTGGGTCAGCTTAGAGTGTTGGTTACAGTGTTGGGTCAGCTTATAATGTTGGTTACAGTGCTGGGTCAGCTTAGAGTGTTGGTTACAGTGTTGGGTCAGCTTATAGTGTTGGTTACAGTGCTGGGTCAGCTTAGAGTGTTGGTTACAGTGTTGGGTCAGCTTATAGTGTTGGTTACAGTGCTGGGTCAGCTTAGATTGTTGGTTACAGTGTTGGGTCAGCTTAGAGTGTTGGTTACAGTGTTGGGTCAGCTTAGAGTATTGGTTACAGTGTTGGGTCAGCTTAGAGTATTGGTTACAGTGTTGGGTCAGCTTAGAGTATTGGTTACAGTGTTGGGTCAGCTTAGAGTGTTGGTTACAGTGTTGGGTCAGCTTAGAGTGTTGGTTACAGTGTTGGGTCAGCTTAGAGTGTTGGTTACAGTGTTGGGTCAGCTTAGAGTATTGGTTACAGTGTTGGGTCAGCTTAGAGTATTGGTTACAGTGTTGGGTCAGCTTAGAGTATTGGTTACAGTGTTGGGTCAGCTTAGAGTGTTGGTTACAGTGTTGGGTCAGCTTAGAGTATTGGTTACAGTGTTGGGTCAGCTTAGAGTATTGGTTACAGTGTTGGGTCAGCTTAGAGTATTGGTTACAGTGCTGGGTCAGCTTAGAGTATTGGTTACAGTGTTGGGTCAGCTTAGAGTATTGGTTACAGTGTTGGGTAAGCTTAGAGTATTGGTTACAGTGTTGGGTCAGCTTAGAGTATTGGTTACAGTGATGGGTCAGCTTAGAGTATTGGTTACAGTGATGGGTCAGCTTAGATTGTTGGTTACAGTGCTGGGTCAGCTTAGAGTGTTGGTTACAGTGTTGGGTCAGCTTGGAGTATTGGTTACAGTGTTGGGTCAGCTTAGAGTATTGGTTACAGTGATGGGTCAGCTTAGAGTGTTGGTTACAGTGCTGGGTCAGCTTAGAGTATTGGTTACAGTGATGGGTCAGCTTAGAGTGTTGGTTACAGTGCTGGGTCTGCTTAGAGTGTTGGTTACAGTGTTGGGTCAGCTTAGAGTATTGGTTACAGTGTTGGGTCAGCTTAGAGTATTGGTTACAGTGTTGGGTCAGCTTAGAGTATTGGTTACAGTGATGGGTCAGCTTAGAGTGTTGGTTACAGTGCTGGGTCAGCTTAGAGTGTTGGTTACAGTGCTGGGTCAGCTTAGAGTGTTGGTTACAATGATGGGTCAGCTTAGAGTCTTGGTTGCAGTGTTGGGTCAGCTTAGAGTGTTGGTTACAGTGCTGGGTCAGCTTAGAGTGTTGGTTACAGTGCTGGGTCAGCTTAGAGTGTTGGTTACAATGATGGGTCAGCTTAGAGTCTTGGTTGCAGTGTTGGGTCAGCTTAGAGAGTTGGTTACAGTGCTGGGTCAGCTTAGAGTGTTGGTTACAGAGCTGGGTCAGCTTAGAGTGTTGGTTACAGTGCTGGGTCAGCTTAGAGTGATGGTTACAGTGCTGGGTCTGCTTAGAGCGTTGGTTACAGTGCTGGGTCAGCTTAGAGTGTTGGTTACACTCTTGGGCCAGCTTAGAGTGTTGGTTACAGTGCTGGGTCAGCTTAGAGTGTTGGTTACAGTGCTGGATCAGCTTAGACTGTTGGTTACAGTGCTGGGTCAGCTTAGAGTATTGGTTACAGTGTTGGGTCAGCTTAGAGTATTGGTTACAGTGTTGGGTCAGCTTAGAGTATTGGTTACAGTGTTGGGTCAGCTTAGAGTATTGGTTACAGTGTTGGGTCAGCTTAGAGTATTGGTTACAGTGATGGGTCAGCTTAGAGTATTGGTTACAGTGATGGGTCAGCTTAGAGTGTTGGTTACAGTGCTGGGTCAGCTTAGAGTGTTGGTTATAGTGTTGGGTCAGCTTAGAGTATTGGTTACAGTCTTGGGTCAGCTTAGAGTATTGGTTACAGTGATGGGTCAGCTTAGAGTGTTGGTTACAGTGCTGGGTCAGCTTAGAGCATTGGTTACAGTGATAGGTCAGCTTAGAGTGTTGGTTACAGTGCTGGGTCTGCTTAGAGTGTTGGTTACAGTGTTGGGTCAGCTTAGAGTATTGGTTACAGTGTTGGGTCAGCTTAGAGTATTGGTTACAGTGTTGGGTCAGCTTAGAGTATTGGTTACAGTGATGGGTCAGCTTAGAGTGTTGGTTATAGTGCTGGGTCAGCTTGGAGTGTTGGTTACAGTGCTGGGTCAGCTTAGAGTGTTGGTTACAGTGCTGGATCAGCTTAGACTGTTGGTTACAGTGCTGGGTCAGCTTAGAGTGTTGGTTACAGTGTTGGGTCAGCTTAGAGTGTTGGGGACAGTGCTGGGTCAGCTTAGAGTGTTGGTTACAGTGTTGGGTCGGCTTACAGTGTTGGTTACAGTGTTGGGTCAGCTTAGAGTGTTGGTTACAGTGCTGGGTCAGCTTAGAGCATTGGTTACAGTGATAGGTCAGCTTAGAGTGTTGGTTACAGTGCTGGGTCTGCTTAGAGTGTTGGTTACAGTGTTGGGTCAGCTTAGAGTATTGGTTACAGTGTTGGGTCAGCTTAGAGTATTGGTTACAGTGTTGGGTCAGCTTAGAGTATTGGTTACAGTGATGGGTCAGCTTAGAGTGTTGGTTATAGTGCTGGGTCAGCTTGGAGTGTTGGTTACAGTGCTGGGTCAGCTTAGAGTGTTCGTTACAATGATGGGTCGGCTTAGAGTGTTGGTTGCAGTGTTGGGTCAGCTTAGAGAGTTGGTTACAGTGCTGGGTCAGCTTAGAGTGTTGGTTACAGAGCTGGGTCAGCTTAGAGAGTTGGTTACAGTGCTGGGTCAGCTTAGAGTGATGGTTACAGTGCTGGGTCTGCTTAGAGCGTTGGTTACAGTGCTGGGTCAGCTTAGAGTGTTGGTTACACTCTTGGGCCAGCTTAGAGTGTTGGTTACAGTGCTGGGTCAGCTTAGAGTGTTGGTTACAGTGCTGGATCAGCTTAGACTGTTGGTTACAGTGCTGGGTCAGCTTAGAGTGTTGGTTACAGTGTTGGGTCAGCTTAGAGTGTTGGGGACAGTGCTGGGTCAGCTTAGAGTGTTGGTTACAGTGTTGGGTCAGCTTACAGTGTTGGTTACAGTGTTGGGTCAGCTTAGAGTGTTGGTTACAGTGCTGGGTCAGCTTAGAGTGTTGGTTACAGTGCTTGGTCAGCTTAGAGTGTTAGTTACAGTGCTGGGTCAGCTTATAGTGTTGGTTACAGTGATGGGTCAGCTAAGAGTGTTGGTTACAGTGTTGGGTCAGCTTACAGTGTTGGTTACAGTGCTGGGTCAGCTTAGAGTGTTGGTTACAGTGCTGGGTCAGCTTAGAGTGTTGGTTACAGTGTTGGGTCAGCTTATAGTGTTGGTTACAGTGCTGGGTCAGCTTATAGTGTTGGTTACAGTGTTGGGTCAGCTTATAGTGTTGGTTACAGTGCTGGGTCAGCTTAGAGTGTTGGTTACAGTGTTGGGTCAGCTTATAATGTTGGTTACAGTGCTGGGTCAGCTTAGAGTGTTGGTTACAGTGTTGGGTCAGCTTATAGTGTTGGTTACAGTGCTGGGTCAGCTTAGAGTGTTGGTTACAGTGTTGGGTCAGCTTATAGTGTTGGTTACAGTGCTGGGTCAGCTTAGATTGTTGGTTACAGTGTTGGGTCAGCTTAGAGTGTTGGTTACAGTGTTGGGTCAGCTTAGAGTATTGGTTACAGTGTTGGGTCAGCTTAGAGTATTGGTTACAGTGTTGGGTCAGCTTAGAGTATTGGTTACAGTGTTGGGTCAGCTTAGAGTGTTGGTTACAGTATTGGGTCAGCTTAGAGTGTTGGTTACAGTGTTGGGTCAGCTTAGAGTGTTGGTTACTGTGTTGGGTCAGCTTAGAGTATTGGTTACAGTGTTGGGTCAGCTTAGAGTATTGGTTACAGTGTTGGGTAAGCTTAGAGTATTGGTTACAGTGTTGGGTCAGCTTAGAGTATTGGTTACAGTGATGGGTCAGCTTAGAGTATTGGTTACAGTGATGGGTCAGCTTAGATTGTTGGTTACAGTGCTGGGTCAGCTTAGAGTGTTGGTTACAGTGTTGGGTCAGCTTGGAGTATTGGTTACAGTGTTGGGTCAGCTTAGAGTATTGGTTACAGTGATGGGTCAGCTTAGAGTGTTGGTTACAGTGCTGGGTCAGCTTAGAGTATTGGTTACAGTGATGGGTCAGCTTAGAGTGTTGGTTACAGTGCTGGGTCTGCTTAGAGTGTTGGTTACAGTGTTGGGTCAGCTTAGAGTATTGGTTACAGTGTTGGGTCAGCTTAGAGTATTGGTTACAGTGTTGGGTCAGCTTAGAGTATTGGTTACAGTGATGGGTCAGCTTAGAGTGTTGGTTACAGTGCTGGGTCAGCTTAGAGTGTTGGTTACAGTGCTGGGTCAGCTTAGAGTGTTGGTTACAATGATGGGTCTGCTTAGAGTCTTGGTTGCAGTGTTGGGTCAGCTTAGAGTGTTGGTTACAGTGCTGGGTCAGCTTAGAGTGTTGGTTACAGTGCTGGGTCAGCTTAGAGTGTTGGTTACAATGATGGGTCAGCTTAGAGTCTTGGTTGCAGTGTTGGGTCAGCTTAGAGAGTTGGTTACAGTGCTGGGTCAGCTTAGAGTGTTGGTTACAGAGCTGGGTCAGCTTAGAGTGTTGGTTACAGTGCTGGGTCAGCTTAGAGTGATGGTTACAGTGCTGGGTCTGCTTAGAGCGTTGGTTACAGTGCTGGGTCAGCTTAGAGTGTTGGTTACACTCTTGGGCCAGCTTAGAGTGTTGGTTACAGTGCTGGGTCAGCTTAGAGTGTTGGTTACAGTGCTGGATCAGCTTAGACTGTTGGTTACAGTGCTGGGTCAGCTTAGAGTATTGGTTACAGTGTTGGGTCAGCTTAGAGTATTGGTTACAGTGTTGGGTCAGCTTAGAGTATTGGTTACAGTGTTGGGTCAGCTTAGAGTATTGGTTACAGTGTTGGGTCAGCTTAGAGTATTGGTTACAGTGATGGGTCAGCTTAGAGTATTGGTTACAGTGATGGGTCAGCTTAGAGTGTTGGTTACAGTGCTGGGTCAGCTTAGAGTGTTGGTTATAGTGTTGGGTCAGCTTAGAGTATTGGTTACAGTCTTGGGTCAGCTTAGAGTATTGGTTACAGTGATGGGTCAGCTTAGAGTGTTGGTTACAGTGCTGGGTCAGCTTAGAGCATTGGTTACAGTGATAGGTCAGCTTAGAGTGTTGGTTACAGTGCTGGGTCTGCTTAGAGTGTTGGTTACAGTGTTGGGTCAGCTTAGAGTATTGGTTACAGTGTTGGGTCAGCTTAGAGTATTGGTTACAGTGTTGGGTCAGCTTAGAGTATTGGTTACAGTGATGGGTCAGCTTAGAGTGTTGGTTATAGTGCTGGGTCAGCTTGGAGTGTTGGTTACAGTGCTGGGTCAGCTTAGAGTGTTCGTTACAATGATGGGTCAGCTTAGAGTGTTGGTTGCAGTGTTGGGTCAGCTTAGAGAGTTGGTTACAGTGCTGGGTCAGCTTAGAGTGTTGGTTACAGAGCTGGGTCAGCTTAGAGTGTTGGTTACAGTGCTGGGTCAGCTTAGAGTGATGGTTACAGTGCTGGGTCTGCTTAGAGCGTTGGTTACAATGATGGGTCAGCTTAGAGTGTTGGTTACACTCTTGGGCCAGCTTAGAGTGTTGGTTACAGTGCTGGGTCAGCTTAGAGTGTTGGTTACAGTGCTGGGTCAGCTTAGAGTGTTGGTTACAGTGCTGGGTCAGCTTAGAGTGTTGGTTACAGTGTTGGGTCAGCTTAGAGTGTTGGTTACAGTGCTGGGTCAGCTTAGAGTGTTGGTTACAGTGTTGGGTCAGCTTAGAGTGTTGGTTACAGTGTTGGGTCAGCTTAGAGTGTTGGTTACAGTGCTGGGTCAGCTTAGAGTGTTGGTTACAGTGCTGGGTCAGCTTAGAGTGTTGGTTACAGTGCTGGGTCAGCTTATAGTGTTGGTTACAGTGATGGGTCAGCTAAGAGTGTTGGTTACAGTGTTGGGTCAGCTTACAGTGTTGGTTACAGTATTGGGTCAGCTTAGAGTGTTGGTTACAGAGCTGGGTTACCTTAGAGTGTTGGTTACAGTGTTTGTTCAGCTAATAGTGTTGGTTACAGTGCTGGGTCAGCTTAGAGTGTTGGTTACAGTGCTGGGTCAGCTTAGAGTGTTGGTTACACTCCTGGGTCAGCTTAGAGTATTGGTTTCAGTGCTGGGTCAGCTTAGAGTGTTGGTTACACTCCTGGGTCAGTTTAGAGTGTTGGTTACAGTGCTGGGTCAACTTAGAGCGTTGGTTACAGTGCTGGGTCAGCTTAGAGTGTTGGTTACAGTGTTGGGTCAGCTTAGAGTGTTGGTGACAGTGTTGGGTCAGCTTAGAGTGTTGGTTACACTCCTGGGTCAGCTTAGAGTGTTGGTTACACTCCTGGGTCAGCTTAGAGTGTTGGTTACAGTGCAGGGTCAGCTTAGAGTGTTGGTTAAAGTGCGGGATCAGCTTAGAGTGTTGGTTACAGTGTTGGGTCAGCTTAGAGTGTTGGTTGCAGTGTTGGGTCAGCTTAGAGTGTTGGTTACAGTGCTGGGTCAGCTTAAAGTGTTGGTTACAGTGCTGGGTAAGCTTAGAGTGTTGGTTACAGTGCTAAGTCAGCTAAGGGTGTTGGTTACAGTGCTGGGTCAGCTTAGAGTGTTGGTTACAGTGTTGGGTCAGCTTAGAGTGTTGGTTACAGTGCTGGGTCACCTTAGAGTGTTGGTTACAGTGTTGGGTCACCTTAGAGTGTTGGTTACAGTGCTGGGTCAGCTTAGAGTGTTGGTTACAGTGCTGGGTCAGCTTAGGGTGTTGGATAAAGCACTAGGTCAGCTTAGAGTGTTGGTTACAGTGCTGGGTCAGCTTAGAGTGTTGGTTACAGTGCTGGTCAGCTTAGAGTGTTGGTTACAGTGCTGGGTCAGCTTAGAGTGTTGGTTACAGTGCTGGGTCAGCTTAGAGTGTTGGTTACAGTGCTGGGTCAGCTTAGAGTGTTGGTTACAGTGCTGGGTCAGCTTAGAGTGTTGGTTACAGTGCTGGGTCAGCTTAGAGTGTTGGTTACAATGCTGGGCCAGCTTAGAGTGTTGGTTACAGTGCTGAGTCAGCTTAGAGCGTTGGTTAGAGTGTTAAGTCAGCTAAGGGTGTTGGTTACAGTGCTGGATCAGCTTAGAGTGTTGGTTACAGTGCTGGGTCAGCTTAGGGTGTTGGATAAAGTACTAGGTCATTTTAGAGTGTTGATTACAGTGCTGGGTCAGCTTAGAGTGTTGGTTACACTCCTGGGTCAGCTTAGAGTGTTGGTTACAGTGCTGGGTCAGCTTAGGGTTTTGGTTACAGTGCTAGATCAGCTTAGAGTGTTAGTTTCAGTGCTGGGTCAGCTTAGAGTGTTGGTTACAGTGTTGGGTCAGCTTAGAGTGTTGGTTATAGTGTTGGGTCCGCTAAGAGTGTTGGTTACAGTGTTGGGTCAGCTAAGAGTGTTGGTTACAGTGCTGGGTCAGCTTAGAGTGTTGGTTACAGTGTTGGGTCAGCTTAGAGTGTTGGTTACAGTGTTAAGTCAGCTAAAGTTGTTCGTTACAGTGCAGGGTCAGCTTAGAGTGTTGGTTACAGTGTTGGGTCAGCTTAGAGTGTTGGTTTCAGTGGTGGGTCAGGTTAGAGTGTTGATTATAGTACTGGGCCAGCTTAGGGTGTTGGATAAAGCACTAGGTCAGCCTAGAGTGTTGGTTACAGTGCTGGGTCAGCTTAAAGTGTTGGTTACAGTGCTGGGTCAGCTTAGAGTTTTGGTTATAGTGCTGGGTCAGCTTAGAGTGTTGGTTACTGTGCTGGGTCAGCTTAGGGTGTTGGTTACAGTGCTAGGTCAGCTTAGAGTGTTGGTTACAGGGCTGGGTCAGCTTAGGGTGTTGGTTACAGTGCTAAGTCAGCTTAGAGTGTTGATTACAGTGCTGGGTCAGCTTAGGGTGTTGGTGACACTCCTGGGTCAGCTTAGAGTGTTGGTTACAGTGCTGGGTCAGCTTAGAGTGTTGGTTACAGTGTTGGGTCAGCTTAGAGTTTTGGGGACAGTGCTGGGTCAGGTTAGAGTGTTGGTTACAGTGCTGGGTCAGCTTTGAGCGTTGTTTACAGTGCTGGGTCAGCTTAGAGTGTTGGTTACTGTGATTGATCAGCTTAGAGTTTTGGTTACAGTGCTGGGTCAGCTTAGAGTGTTCGTTACAGTGCATGGTCAGCTTAGAGTGTTGGTTACAGTACTGGGTCAGCTTAGAGTGTTGGTTACAGTGCTGGGCCAGCTTAGGGTGTTGGTTACAGTGCTGGACAGCTTAGAGTGTTGGTTACAGTGCTGGGTCAGCTTAGAGTGTTGGTTATAATGCTGGGTATGCTTAGAGTGTTGGTTGCAGTGCTGGGTCAGCTTAGGGTGTTGGTTACAGTGCTGGACAGCTTAGAGTGTTGGTTACAGTGCTGGGTCAGCTTAGAGTGTTGGTTATAATGCTGGGTATGCTTAGAGTGTTGGTTGCAGTGCTGGGTCAGCTTAGGGTGTTGGTTACAGTGCTAGGTCAGCTTAGAATGTTGGTTACAGGGCTGGGTCAGCTTAGGGTATTGGTTACAGTGCTAGGTCAGCTTAGAGTGTTGGTTACAGTGTTGGGTCAGCTTAGAGTGTTGGTTACAGTGTTGGGTCCGCTTAGAGTGTTGGTTACAGTTTCGGGTCAGCTAAGAGTGTTGGTTACAGTGCTGGGTCAGCTTAGAGTGTTGGTTACAGTGTTGGGTCAGCTTAGAGTGTTGGTTACAGTGTTAAGTCAGCTAAAGTTGTTGGTTACAGTGCTGGGTCAGCTTAGAGCGTTGGTTACAGTGTTGGGTCAGCTTAGAGTGTTGGTTACAGTGGTGGGTCAGCTTAGAGTGTTGGTTATAGTGCTGGGCCAGCTTAGGGTGTTGTATAAAGCACTAGGTCAGCTTAGAGTGTTGGTTACAATGCTGGTCATCTTAAAGTGTTGGTTACAGTGCTGATCAGCTTAGAGTGTTAGTTTATAGTGCTGGGTCAGCTTAGAGTGTTGGTTACAGTGCTGCGTCAGCTTAGAGTGTTGGTTACAGTGCTGGGTCAGCTCAGGGTGTTGGTTACAGTGCTTGGTCAGCTTAGAGTGTTGGATACAGTGCTTGGTCAGCTCAGGATGTTGGTTACAGTGCTGGGTCAGCTCAGGGTGTTGGTTACAGTGCTGGGTCAGCTCAGGGTGTTGGTTACACTCCTGGGTCAGCTTAGAGTATTGGTTACACTCCTGGGTCAGCTTAGAGTGTTGGTTACAGTGCTGGGTCAGCTTAGAGTGTTGGTTACAGTGCGGGGTCAGCTTAGTGTGTTGGTTACAGTGCTAGGTCAGCTTAGAGTGTTTTTACAGGGCTGGGTGAGCTTAGGGTGTTGGTTACAGTGCTAGGTCAGCTTAGAGTGTTGGTTGCAGTGCTGGGTCAGCTTAGGGTGTTCGTTACACTCCTGGGTCAGCTTAGAGTGTTGGTTACACTCCTGGGTCAGCTTAGAGTGTTGGTTACAGTGGTGGGTCAGCTTAGAGTATTGGTTACAGTCCTAGGTCAGCTTAGGGCGTTGATTACAGTGCAGGGTCAGCTTAGAATGTTGGTTACAGTGCTGGGTCACCTTAGAGTGTTGGTCACAGTGCTGGGTCAGCTTTGAGCGTTGTTTACGGTGCTGGGTCAGCTTAGAGTGTTGGTTACTGCGTTTGGTCAGCTTAGAGTGTTGGTTACAGTGCTGGGTCAGCTTAGAGTGTTGGTTACAGTGCTTGGTCAGCTTAGAGTGTTGGTTACAGTACTGGGTCAGCTTAGAGTGTTGGTTACAGTGCTGGGTCAGCTTA
Source organism: Cherax quadricarinatus (assembly GCF_038502225.1). Taxonomy (NCBI): domain Eukaryota; kingdom Metazoa; phylum Arthropoda; class Malacostraca; order Decapoda; family Parastacidae; genus Cherax; species Cherax quadricarinatus. The sequence goes on along the minus strand of NC_091294.1, from coordinate 6,040,257 downwards.
GGGTGTTGGTTACATTGCTGGATAGCTTAGAGTGTTGGTTACAGTGCTGGGTCAGCTTAGAGTGTTGGTTATAATGCTGGGTCAGCTTAGAGTGTTGGTTGCAGTGCTGGGTCAGCTTAGGGTGTTGGTTACAGTCCTAGGTAGCTTAGAATGTTTGGTTACAGGGCTGGGTCAGCTTAGGGTGTTGGTTACAGTGCTAGGTCAGCTTAGAGTGTTGGTTACAGTGCTGGGTCTGTTTAGTGTGTTGGTTACACTCCTGGGTCAGCTTAGAGTGTTGGTTACAGTGCTGGGACAGCTTAGAGTGTTCGTTACAGTGTGGGTCAGCTTAGAGTGTTGGTTACAGTGCTGGGTCAGCTTAGGGACATGATTACAGTGCTTGGTCAGCTTAGAGTGTTGGTTACAATGCTGGGTCAGCCTTGAGCGTTGTTTATAGTGCTGGGTCAGCTTAGAGTGTTGGCTACTGTGTTTGGTCAGCTTGTAGTGTTGGTTACAGTGTTGGGTCAGCTTAGAGTGTTGGTTACAGTGCTGCGTCAGCCTAGAGTGTTGGTTACAGTGCTGGGTCAGCTTACAGTGTTGGTAGCAGTGCTGGGTCAGCTTAAAGTCTTGGTTACAATGTTGGTTCAGCTCAGAGTGTTGGTTACAGTGTTGGATCAGCTCGGAGTGTTGGTGTGGCATGCAAAGAGTATGTAACCTTTATTCGGCGCATGTATGCACCCTCGTTGAAAGGCTATCTTCCCCAGTCAGCAAACCAGGTACTAAGGGTTGATGATGGGGCCCCATCGTTCAATCAATACACAGGTTCCTGCCAATGAGAAGATGGATTTGGCAATCGTAAAGGTGTTGTGGGTACCACACACCTGTCTGACAGTTGCGAGCTCTCTATCTCCTTACCAGTCTCAGTGTAGATCAAATCGTCGTTTTTAAGTTCATACTTGACCGGATGATCTGAAAATGATTTACCCATGGCTGCCTGACAAGTGTAATTCAAAGAAGGGTCCTCTCGTTGTTCCTCCTGGAAGGACAGTCCCTCAGGCATGGAAACAGTGATATCTGGCAGTCCTGCAACCCTGGGTCTGTTCACTTAATTTATGAGGCCCTGGCCAGTTTTCCTCATAAAACAAATTGGCTATTCCGAGATCAGGGTCATCCAAGGATAGGTCAGCATTCTTGCCAGACAACCCTTGGGATGTTGCCCAGGTTATGGCCAACACCGGAGAAGAATTAATCATTATGGGTTCAGGATATACATTAGCAGTGGTAATGTTATTACCCAGTAATAACATGGCATCTTTCATAGGGAATCCCTTGGATACATCCACAGTCAAGTATCCAGTATAATATTTGCACTGAACATAAATTTTATGCAAGGGGACAGAAAATATTGCTCCTCCGAATGCTTCCATCAAAACAGAGGATTGCAATTAAGTGTTCTCGGAAAGGGGAAGTACTCCCTCTCTAACAAGTGAGCAATATGCTACAGTATCTCTAAAGATTCTGTCTTCAGTTGTTTTTGAGTCTTCCTGAAGGGAAATACGACTCTGACAGTAATAAGTGGCCATCCCATTCTCTACTTCTGTCAGAGACATGTTACAAGGGACATTATAGATTTTCCCTATTGGTTGAGGTTTGTGGGGGCAGTTGGGACGGATGTGACCTTCTTTATTACAGAGGAAGCAGACGACATGCTTGCCCTTAAAGAGGGAGCAGAGATATTGTGTGAGCCATTAACAAAGATCTTCAACACATCACTTGAAACTGGGCAACTCCCTGAGGTATGGAAAATGGCAAATGTAGTCCCAATTTTTAAAAAGGGAGACAGACATGAGGCACTAAACTACAGACCTGTATCACTAACGTGTATAGTATGCAAGGTCATGGAGAAGATCATCAGGAGGAGAGTGGTGGGGCACCTGGAAAGAAACAAGTGTATAATTGACAACCAGCACGGTTTCAGGGAAGGAAAATCCTGTGTCACAAACCTACTAGAGTTTTATGACAAGGTGACAGAAGTAAGACAAGAGAGAGAGGGGTGGATCGACTGCATATTTTTGGACTGCAAGAAGGCCTTCGACACAGTTCCTCACAAGAGGTTACTGCAAAAGCTAGAGGATCAGGCACACATAACAGGAAAGGCACTGCAATGGATCAGAGAATACCTGTCAAGAAGGCAACAACGAGTCATGGTATGCGACGAGGTGTCAGAGTGGGCGCCTGTGACAAGCGGGGTTCCACAGGGGTCAGTCCTAGGACCTGTGCTGTTCTTGGTATATGTGAACGACATAACTGAAGGGATAGACTCAGAAGTGTCCTTGTTTGCAGATGATGCGAAGTTAATGAGAAGAATCAAATCGGATGAGGATCAGGCAGGACTACAAAGAGACCTGGACAGGCTACAAGCCTGGTCCAGCAACTAGCTCCTTGAATTTAACCCTGCCAAATGCAAAGTCATGAAGATTGGGGAAGGGCAAAGAAGACCCCAGACACAATATAGTTTAGATGGCCAAAGACTGCAAACCTCACTCAAGGAAAAAGACCTGGGGGTGAGTTTAACACCGAGCATATCTCCTGAGGTGCACATCAATCAGATAACTGCTGCAGCATACGGGCGCCTGGCAAACCTACGGATAGCGTTCCGATACCTCAGTAAGGATTCGTTTAAGACTCTGTATACCATTTATGTCAGGCCCATACTGGAGTATGCAGCACCAGTTTGGAATCCACACCTAGTCAAGCACGTCAAAAAATTAGAGAAAGTGCAAAGGTTTGCAACAAGACTAGTCCCATAGCTACGGGGATTGTCCTACGAAGAAAGGTTGAGGGAAATCGGCCTGACAACACTGGAGGACAGGAGGGTCAGGGGAGACATGATAACGACATATAAAATACTGCGCGGAATAGACAAGGTGGACAAAGACGGGATGTTCCAGAGAAGGGACACAGACACAAGAGGTCACAATTGGAAGTTGAAGACTCAGATGAATCAAAGGGATGTTAGGAAGTATTTCTTCAGTCATAGAGTAGTCAGGCCGTGGAATAGCCTAGAAAGTGACGTAGTGGAGGCGGGAACCATACATAGTTTTAAGGCGAGGTATGATAGAGCTCATGGGGCAGGGAGAGAGAGGACCTAGTAGCAATCAGCGAAGAGGCGGGGCCAGGAGCTGTGAATCGACCCCTGCAACCACAAATAGGTGAGTACAAATAGGTGAGTACACACACACACACACACACACACACACACACACACATACACACACACACATACACACACATACACACACACATACACACACACACATACACACACACATATATATATATATATATATATATATATATATATATATATATATATATATATATATATAAATATATATATATATATTTATATATATATATCTTTCTTTCTTTCAACACATCAGCCGTATCCCACCGAGGTGGGGTGGCCCAAAAGGAAAAACAAAAGTTTCTCCTTTCATATTTAGTAATATATACAGGAGAAGGGGTTACTAGCCCCTTGCTCCTGGCATTTTAGTCGCCTCTTACAACACGCATAGCTTACGGAGGAAGAATTCTGTTCCACTTCCCCATGGAGATAAGAGGAAATAAACAAGAACAAGAGCTAGTAAGAAAATAGAAGAAAACCCAGAGGGGTGTGTATACATATGCTTGTACATGTATGTGTAGTGTGACCTAAGTGTAAGCAGAAGTATATATATATATATATTATATATATATATATATATATATATATATATAAGTATATATATATATATATATATATGCAAAACAACCACTCTGAAAGAATAGAGAAATTCCAAGCGCTTTCGTGACTACTCACATTATCAAGGAACTATGAAAGTGAAGCATCCAAGGAAGCTATATAAGGGGTCGGCCAGCACCTCACTATCAGATCCCACAACGGTTAAACACGTGACGCGCGGCGAGCCAACTTGGATAGGTCCTTTGCACAACTCACCCCCAAGCTATTTATTTGTCCAGTGTATTATTAAATTCTTCCCAAATTCTATTAATTATAAATGGATCTAATTTATATAAACCAAAGGAAATATTCATATTATTGTCAAAACTGCTTTTTATGAAACAAGATTCAATTATATTCCTGTCGACCATGGACTTGCTTGATACTACTTTCTCAACTTTTTGAAAATCAATTGGATGGTTAAAATCTCTTACATGAATAAATAGAGCATTGGAATCTTGTCCAGTTCTAATGCTATATTTATGTTGTTTTAATCTTAGTTCGAGATTTTTACCAGTTTGACCGTAATAAACTTTATCGCAAATTTTACAAGGAATCTTATAGACACATCCATCAGCATTTTGGGGGGAATTCTTTATCAAAAGTTTTTTTACTGTATCAAGATTTTTGAATACAACTTTAATATTAAAAGTCTTAAGAAGAGAAGGCATATCAACCAAGTTTTCATGGTAAGGGAGAACCAACATATTTTTAGTTGAATAAGGCTGGTTGCCCTTTTTTGGATTATAAAAAGTGTTCCTAGCAACTTTAAAAGATTTATCAATTACATTTCTTGGGTATTTTAAATCATTACCTATTTCATAAATTTTGGATATTTCCTCATCTATGAACTCAGGACTACAAATTCGTAAAGCTCTCAAAAACATTGATGAGAAAACAGACAGTTTGACTCTATCTTGATGCGAGGAATAATAGTGGACATAGGAACAGTTATTTGTAGGTTTTCTGTAAATTTTAAATTTGAATTCATTATTACCCTTAATAATTAAAACATCTAGAAAAGGCAATGAGTTATTTTCTTCAAACTCAACAGTAAAGTTTATAGAATGGGCTAAGCTATTTAATTTTCCAAGAAAATGGTGTATATCTACATTTTTGGGCATAAGACACAAAATATCATCAACATATCTGAACCATTTAGCTCTATTAGGGAGGATTGTGTTAAGCAACCTTGTTTCAAAAAATTCCATGTATAGGTTACTAAGAACAGGTGAAAGAGGATTTCCCATTGCCATACCAAACTTCTGAGTGTAAAACTTATCATTAAATACAAATTTTGCATCAACAATGCAAAGTTTAATAAGTTTAATGATAGTAGGAACTGGCAATGGTAAATCATAGTTAACGAGTTCTTCAGATAAGAAACTTAATAAATCATCAACAGGAACTTTCGTAAACAAGGAAGTAACATCAAAACTAACCATGTTAAAATCATTTAAGTCAGTCAAGGAGCTTAATTTATCAACCAAGTCTATGTTGTTTTTAACATTAAAGTTAGAAATTTTGCCAACAATAGGGCTCAAAATATCAACAAGCCATTTGGATAATTTATATGAAACTGACCCTATGGAGCTAATAATTGGTCTGACTGGATTCCCTGGTTTGTGTGTTTTTATTAGTCCATACATGTAAGGTAAAGATGGATTAGTGGAAGTAAATTGTTTGACTAATTCATCTTTGCCTTTCAGTAGAAGTTTTATTGTTTTATTGAAATTGCTGTTAACGGTTTCTAGGGGATTTTTCCTAAGTTTAGAATAGGTTTCAGTATCATCTAAGAGATTATTCATTTTTTCTTGGTAATCATTTTCTTTCATAATTACTATTGCATTTATTTTGTCTGCTTTAGTAAGGCGCAAATTTTTATTGTTATTAAGTGTATCATAAGACTTAAAGAATCTTTGAGGGCAATTGGGAATGTTTGGTTTTAACATAGAGCTATATACCATTCCTTTACTAATATTAATTTCATCAGAGGATAAATCAGAAAATTTTTCAAAGTTACAAAAGGCTTTTGCAATTTCAACATTATTAAGTTTTTTTGAAGTTGCAAAACTTAGGCCAAAACCTAGAGCAGCAGTTGTATGTTTGTCTAAAATTTCATCTGATAAGTTAATTACAAAATTGTTATTAGCATGCTTTGTCCAATCACTATTTTCAATTAAAATGTCTAATTTTCTTTGTAGTTTGCTCTTGAGTTCATTACAAATTCTTCTGAGTTTATTATAGCAATGATCCAACATACTGTGTTTCCATTCTGATGGAATGGCCTGATTAAAAGAGTATTTTTTGTTTCTCAATATTTTGAATGCTTCCTTCTCCTGTATTTTAGTTATTTCAATATGTTTCTGAAGAATAATTCTCATAAAATCATCAAAAGGACGATCTCTCATGTCAAGGAGTCTATTGGGTAAAAGAGACTTGGGCAGAACTTGTTCATTTAAACAATTTTTTAAAAAATTAAGTCGAATTTTTAACTTGTGGGACTTGATCAGTGCAGAAGAAAACTGTGAAATAAAAGATATATGATTAGGAAAGCTTATTGAGAACATTCTGAAGAGTCGTGTGGTATCCATTAATGCAATAAGATCACAGTAAACAGGTGATTTCAAAATATGCAAAACAACCACTCAGAAAGAATAGACCCCTTATAAATGCTTCACCAAGTTCCTTGATAATGTGAGTAGTCACGAAAGCGTGAATTTCTCTATTCTTTCACATTATCAATTTTGAAATCACCTGTTTACTGTGATCTTATTGCATTAATGGATACCACACGACTCTTCAGAATGTTCTCGATAAGCTTTCCTAATCATATATCTTTTGTTTCACAGTTTTCTTCTGCACTGATCAAGTCCCACAAGTTAAAAATTCGACTTAATTTTTAAAAAAATTGTTTAAATGAACAAGTTCTGCCCAAGTCTCTTTTACCCAATAGACTCCTTGACATGAGAGATCGTCCTTTTGATGATTTTATGAGAATTATTCTTCAGAAACATATTGAAATAACTAAAATACAGGAGAAGGAAGCATTCAAAATATTGAGAAACAAAAAATACTCTTTTAATCAGGCCATTCCATCAGAATGGAAACACAGTATGTTGGATCATTGCTATAATAAACTCAGAAGAATTTGTAATGAACTCAAGAGCAAACTACAAAGAAAATTAGACATTTTAATTGAAAATAGTGATTGGACAAAGCATGCTAATAACAATTTTGTAATTAACTTATCAGATGAAATTTTAGACAAACATACAACTGCTGCTCTAGGTTTTGGCCTAAGTTTTGCAACTTCAAAAAAACTTAATAATGTTGAAATTGCAAAAGCCTTTTGTAACTTTGAAAAATTTTCTGATTTATCCTCTGATGAAATTAATATTAGTAAAGGAATGGTATATAGCTCTATGTTAAAACCAAACATTCCCAATTGCCCTCAAAGATTCTTTAAGTCTTATGATACACTTAATAACAATAAAAATTTGCGCCTTACTAAAGCAGACAAAATAAATGCAATAGTAATTATGAAAGAAAATGATTACCAAGAAAAAATGAATAATCTCTTAGATGATACTGAAACCTATTCTAAACTTAGGAAAAATCCCCTAGAAACCGTTAACAGCAATTTCAATAAAACAATAAAACTTCTACTGAAAGGCAAAGATGAATTAGTCAAACAATTTACTTCCACTAATCCATCTTTACCTTACATGTATGGACTAATAAAAACACACAAACCAGGGAATCCAGTCAGACCAATTATTAGCTCCATAGGGTCAGTTTCATATAAATTATCCAAATGGCTTGTTGATATTTTGAGCCCTATTGTTGGCAAAATTTCTAACTTTAATGTTAAAAACAACATAGACTTGGTTGATAAATTAAGCTCCTTGACTGACTTAAATGATTTTAACATGGTTAGTTTTGATGTTACTTCCTTGTTTACGAAAGTTCCTGTTGATGATTTATTAAGTTTCTTATCTGAAGAACTCGTTAACTATGATTTACCATTGCCAGTTCCTACTATCATTAAACTTATTAAACTTTGCATTGTTGATGCAAAATTTGTATTTAATGATAAGTTTTACACTCAGAAGTTTGGTATGGCAATGGGAAATCCTCTTTCACCTGTTCTTAGTAACCTATACATGGAATTTTTTGAAACAAGGTTGCTTAACACAATCCTCCCTAATAGAGCTAAATGGTTCAGATATGTTGATGATATTTTGTGTCTTATGCCCAAAAATGTAGATATACACCATTTTCTTGGAAAATTAAATAGCTTAGCCCATTCTATAAACTTTACTGTTGAGTTTGAAGAAAATAACTCATTGCCTTTTCTAGATGTTTTAATTATTAAGGGTAATAATGAATTCAAATTTAAAATTTACAGAAAACCTACAAATAACTGTTCCTATGTCCACTATTATTCCTCGCATCAAGATAGAGTCAAACTGTCTGTTTTCTCATCAATGTTTTTGAGAGCTTTACGAATTTGTAGTCCTGAGTTCATAGATGAGGAAATATCCAAAATTTATGAAATAGGTAATGATTTAAAATACCCAAGAAATGTAATTGATAAATCTTTTAAAGTTGCTAGAAACACTTTTTATAATCCAAAAAGGGGCAACCAGCCTTATTCAACTAAAAATATGTTGGTTCTCCCTTACCATGAAAACTTGGTTGATATGCCTTCTCTTCTTAAGACTTTTAATATTAAAGTTGTATTCAAAAATCTTGATACAGTAAAAAAACTTTTGATAAAGAATTCCCCCCAAAATGCTGATGGATGTGTCTATAAGATTCCTTGTAAAATTTGCGATAAAGTTTATTACGGTCAAACTGGTAAAAATCTCGAACTAAGATTAAAACAACATAAATATAGCATTAGAACTGGACAAGATTCCAATGCTCTATTTATTCATGTAAGAGATTTTAACCATCCAATTGATTTTCAAAAAGTTGAGAAAGTAGTATCAAGCAAGTCCATGGTCGACAGGAATATAATTGAATCTTGTTTCATAAAAAGCAGTTTTGACAATAATATGAATATTTCCTTTGGTTTATATAAATTAGATCCATTTATAATTAATAGAATTTTGGGAAGAATTTAATAATACACTGGACAAATTTTCTTGGGTAGAATAGCTTGGGGGTGAGTTGTGCAAAGGACCTATCCAAGTTGGCTCGCCGCGCGTCACGTGTTTAACCGTTGTGGGATCTGATAGTGAGGTGCTGGCCGACCCCTTATATAGCTTCCTTGGATGCTTCACTTTCATAGTTCCTTGATAATGTGAGTAGTCACGAAAGCGCTTGGAATTTCTCTATTCTTTCAGAGTGGTTGTTTTGCATATTTTGAAATCACCTGTTTACTGTGATCTTATTGCATACATATATATATATATATATATATATATATATATATATATATATATATATATATATATATATATGTCGTGCCGAATATGTAAAACTGGTCAATTAGCAAGAACTCATTTAAAATTAAGTCCTTTCCGAAATTTTCTCTTATACGTTTAAAGATATATTTTTTTCATTAATGTTAATGTAAAATTTTTTAATTTTGCACCAAAAGAATCTTAGAAAACTTACCTAACCTTATTATAACAAGAACAATTTATTTTAGCCTAACCCAATTAAATATATTTTAAATACGTTTACAGTAATTTAGTACTAAACAAACACAATCAAATATATTTTTTTTGTTAGGTTCAGAATGATTTTGGCGAAATTATTGCATACACAAATTTTCGCTTGTCCTATATGGCAAGATGAGCGTTGCTATTTAAGCCAAGATTGCAAGTTCTGCCTATTCGGCACGACATATATATATATATATATATATATATATATATATATATATATATATATATATATATATATATATATATATATATATATATATATATATATATATATATATATATATATATATATATATATATGTGTGTGTGTGTGTGTGCGAAACAACCACTCTGAAAGAACAGAGAAATTCCAAGCGCTTTCGTGACTACTTACATTATCAAGGAACTATCATAGTTCCTTGATAATGTGAGTAGTCACGAAAGCATTGAGACGATTATCTGAGTCACAGTGGAGAGAAGACATCCTGTGAGTCACAGTGGATAGAAGACTTCTGTGAGTCACAGTGGATAGAAGACTTCCTGTGAGTCACAGTGGATAGAAGACATCCTGTGAGTCACAGTGGATAGAAGACTTCCTGTGAGTCACATTGAATAGAAGACTTCCTGTGAGTCACAGTGGATAGAAGACTTCCTGTGAGTCACATTGAATAGAAGACTTCCTGTGAGTCACAGTGGAGAGAAGACTTCCTGTGAGTCACATTGAATAGAAGACATCCTGTGAGTCACAGTGGATAGAAGACTTCCTGTGAGTCACATTGAATAGAAGACTTCCTGTGAGTCACAGTGGATAGAAGACTTCCTGTGAGTCACATTGAATAGAGGACTTCCTGTGAGTCACAGTGGATGGAAGACATCCTGTGAGTCACAGTGGAAAGAAGACTTCCTGTGAGTCACATTGAATAGAAGACTTCCTGTGAGTCACAGTTGAGAGAAGACCTTTCTGTGAGTCACATTGAATAGAAGACTTCCTGTGAGTCACAGTGGATGGAAGACATCCTGTGAGTCACAGTGGATGGAAGACTTCCTGTGAGTCACAGTGGATGGAAGAATTCCTGTGAGTCACAGTGGATAGAAGACATCCTGTGAGTCACAGTGGAAAGAAGACATCCTGTGAGTCACAGTGGAGAGAAGACTTCCTGTGAGTCACATTGAATAGAAGACTTCCTGTGAGTCACATGGGATAGAAGACTTCCTGTGAGTCACATAGAATAGAAGACTTCCTGTGAGTCACAGTAGAGAGAAGACTTCCTGTGAGTTACATTGAATAGAAGACATCCTGTGAGTCACAGTGGAAAGAAGACATCCTGTGAGTCACATTGAATAGAAGACTTCCTGTGAGTCACATTGAATAGAAGACTTCCTGTGAGTCACAGTATAGAGAAGACTTCCTGTGAGTCACATTGAATAGAAGACTTCCTGTGAGTCACAGTGGATGGAAGACATCCTGTGAGTCACAGTGGAAAGAAGACATCCTGTGAGTCACATTGAATAGAAGTCTTCCTGTGAGTCACAGTAGAGAGAAGACTTCCTGTGAGTCACATTGAATAGAAGACTTCCTGTGAGTCACAGTAGAGAGAAGACATCCTGTGAGTCACAGTGGAAAGAAGACATCCTGTGAGTCACATTGAATAGAAGACTTCCTGTGAGTCACATTGAATAGAAGACTTCCTGTGAGTCACAGAGGATGGAAGACATCCTGTGAGTCACAGTGGATGGAAGACTTCCTGTGAGTCACATTGAATAGAAGACTTCCTGTGAGTCACAGTGGATGGAAGACATCCTGTGAGTCACAGTGGAAAGAAGATATCCTGTGAGTCACATTGAATAGAAGACTTCCTGTGAGTCACAGTAGAGAGAAGACTTCCTGTGAGTCACATTGAATAGAAGACTTCCTGTGAGTCACAGTAGAGAGAAGACATCCTGTGAGTCGCAGTGGAAAGAAGACATCCCGTGAGTCACATTGAATAGAAGACTTCCTGTGAGTCACATTGAATAGAAGACTTCCTGTGAGTCACAGTGGATGGAAGACATCCTGTGAGTCACAGTAGAGAGAAGACTTCCTGTGAGTCACATTGAATAGAAGACTTCCTGTGAGTCACAGTGGTGGATGGAAGACATCCTGTGAGTCACAGTGGATGGAAGACTTCCTGTGAGTCACAGTGGATGGAAGACATACTGTGAGTCACAGTGGATGGAAGACTTCCTGTGAGTCACAGTGGAAAGAAGACATCCTGTGAGTCACAGTGGAGAGAAGACTTCCTGTGAGTCACAGTGGATGGAAGACATCCTGTGAGTCACAGTGGATGGAAGACATCCTCTGAGTCACAGTGGATGGAAGACTTCCTGTGAGTCACAGTGGAAAGAAGACATCCTGTGAGTCACAGTGGATGGAAGACTTCCTGTGAGTCACATTGAATAGAAGACCTCCTGTGAGTCACAGTGGATGGAAGACTTCCTGTGAGTCACATTGAATAGAAGACTTCCTGTGAGTCACAGTGGATGGAAGACATCCTGTGAGTCACAGTGGAAAGAAGACATCCTGTGAGTCACATTGAATAGAAGACTTTCTGTGAGTCACAGTAGAGAGAAGACTTCCTGTGAGTCACATTGAATAGAAGACTTCCTGTGAGTCACAGTGGATGGAAGACATCCTGTGAGTAACAGTGGATGGAAGACTTCTTGTGAGTCACAGTGGGTGGAAGACATCCTGTGAGTCACAGTGGATGGAAGACATCCTGTGAGTCACAGTGGATGGAAGACTTCCTGTGAGTCACAGTGGATGGATAACATCCTGTGAGTCACAGTGGAAAGAAGACATCCTGTGAGTCACATTGAATAGAAGACTTCCTGTGAGTCACAGTGGATGGAAGACATCCTGTGAGTCACAGTGGATGGAAGACTTCCTGTGAGTCACAGTGGATGGAAGACATCCTGTGAGTCACAGTGGATGGAAGACATCCTGTGAGTCACAGTGGATGGAAGACTTCCTGTGAGTCACAGTGGATGGAAGACATCCTGTGAGTCACAGTGGAAAGAAGACATCCTGTGAGTCACAGTGGAGAGAAGACTTCCTGTGAGTCACATTGAATAGAAGACTTCCTGTGAGTCACAGTGGAGAGAAGACTTCCTGTGAGTCACATTGAATAGAAGACTTCCTGTGAGTCACATTGAATAGAAGACTTCCTGTGAGTCACAGAGGATGGAAAACTTCCTGTGAGTCACAGTGGAAAGAAGACATCCTGTGAGTCACATTGAATAGAAGACTTCCTGTGAGTCACAGTAGAGAAGACTTCCTGTGAGTCACATTGAATAGAAGACTTCCTGTGAGTCACAGTAGAGAGAAGACATCCTGTGAGTCACAGTGGAAAGAAGACATCCTGTGAGTCACATTGAATAGAAGACTTCCTGTGAGTCACATTGAATAGATAACTTCCTGTGAGTCACAGTGGATGGAAGACATCCTGTGAGTCACAGTGGAAAGAAGACATCCTGTGAGTCACATTGAATAGAAGACTTCCTGTGAGTCACAGTAGAGAAGACTTCCTGTGAGTCACATTGAATAGAAGACTTCCTGTGAGTCACAGTAGAGAGAAGACATCCTGTGAGTCACAGTGGAAAGAAGACATCCTGTGAGTCACATTGAATAGAAGACTTCCTGTGAGTCACATTGAATAGAAGACTTCCTGTGAGTCACAGTGGATGGAAGACATCCTGTGAGTCACAGTAGAGAGAAGACTTCTGTGAGTCACATTGAATAGAAGACTTCCTGTGAGTCATAGTGGATGGAAGACATCCTGTGAGTCACAGTGGATGGAAGACTTCCTGTGAGTCACAGTGGATGGAAGACATCCTGTGAGTCACAGTGGATGGAAGACTTCCTGTGAGTCACAGTGGAAAGAAGACATCCTGTGAGTCACAGTGGAGAGAAGACTTCCTGTGAGTCACAGTGGATAGAAGACATCCTGTGAGTCACAGTGGATGGAAGACATCCTGTGAGTCACAGTGGATAGAAGACATCCTGTGAGTCACAGTGGATAGAAAACTTCCTGTGAGTCACAGTGGATAGAAGACATCCTGTGAGTCACAGAGGATGGAAGACATCCTGTGAGTCACAGTGGATAGAAGACATCCTGTGAGTCACAGTGGATGGAAGACTTCCTGTGAGTCACATTGAATAGAAGACTTCCTGTGAGTCACAGTGGATGGAAGACATCCTGTGAGTCACAGTGGAAAGAAGACTTCCTGTGAGTCACAGTGGATGGAAGACATCCTGTGAGTCACAGTGGATGGAAGACTTCCGGTGAGTCACAGTGGATGGAAGACATCCTGTGAGTCACAGTGGATGGAAGATTTCCTGTGAGTCACAGTGGATGGAAGACTTTCTGTGAGTCACAGTGGATGGATAACATCCTGTGAGTCACAGTGGAAAGAAGACATCCTGTGAGTCACATTGAATAGAAGACTTCCTGTGAGTCACAGTGGATGGAAGACATCCTGTGAGTCACAGTGGATGGAAGACATCCTGTGAGTCACAGTGGATGGAAGACATCCTGTGAGTCACAGTGGATGGAAGACATCCTGTGAGTCACAGTGGATGGAAGACATCCTGTGAGTCACAGTGGATGGAAGACATCCTGTGAGTCACTGTGGAAAGAAGACATCCTGTGAGTCACAGTGGAGAGAAGACTTCCTGTGAGTCACATTGAATAGAAGACTTCCTGTGAGTCACAGTGGAGAGAAGACTTCCTGTGAGTCACATTGAATAGAAGACTTCCTGTGAGTCACAGTAGAGAGAAGACTTCCTGTGAGTCACATTGAATAGAAGACATTCTGTGAGTCACAGTGGAAAGAAGACATCCTGTGAGTCACATTGAATAGAAGACTTCCTGTGAGTCACATTGAATAGAAGACTTCCTGTGAGTCACAGTAGAGAGAAGACTTCCAGTGAGTCACATTGAATAGAAGACTTCCTGTGAGTCACAGTGGATGGAAGACATCCTGTGAGTCACAGTGGAAAGAAGACATCCTGTGAGTCACATTGAATAGAAGACTTCCTGTGAGTCACAGTAGAGAGAAGACTTCCTGTGAGTCACATTGAATAGAAGACTTCCTGTGAGTCACAGTAGAGAGAAGACATCCTGTGAGTCACAGTGGAAAGAAGACATCCTGTGAGTCACATTTACTAGAAGACTTCCTGTGAGTCACATTGAATAGAAGACTTCCTGTGAGTCACAGTGGATGGAAGACATCCTGTGAGTCACAGTGGATGGAAGACTTCCTGTGAGTCACATTGAATAGAAGACTTCCTGTGAGTCACAGTGGATGGAAGACATCCTGTGAGTCACAGTGGAAAGAAGACATCCTGTGAGTCACATTGAATAGAAGACTTCCTGTGAGTCACAATAGAGAGAAGACTTCCTGTGAGTCACATTGAATAGAAGCCTTCCTGTGAGTCACAGTAGAGAGAAGACATCCTGTGAGTCACAGTGGAAAGAAGACATCCTGTGAGTCACATTGAATAGAAGACTTCCTGTGAGTCACATTGAATAGAAGACTTCCTGTGAGTCACAGTGGAATGAAGACATCCTGTGAGTCACAGTAGAGAGAAGACTTCCTGTGAGTCACATTGAATAGAAGACTTCCTGTGAGTCACAGTGGATGGAAGACATCCTGTGAGTCACAGTGGATGGAAGACTTCCTGTGAGTCACAGTGGATCTAAGACATCCTGTGAGTCACAGTGGATGGAAGACTTCCTGTGAGTCACAGTGGAAAGACGACATCCTGTGAGTCACAGTGGAGAGAAGACTTCCTGTGAGTCACATTGAATAGAAGACTTCCTGTGAGTCACAGAGGATGGAAGACATCCTGTGAGTCACAGTGGAGAGAAGACTTCCTGTGAGTCACAGTGGATGGAAGACATCCTGTGAGTGACAGTGGATGGAAGACTTCCTGTGAGTCACAGTGGAAAGAAGACATCCTGTGAGTCACAGTGGAGAGAAGACTTCCTGTGAGTCACATTGAATAGAAGACTTCCTGTGAGTCACAGTGGATGGAAGACATCCTGTGAGTCACAGTGGATGGAAGACATCCTGTGATTCACAGTGGATGGAAGACTTCCTGTGAGTCACAGTGGTAAGAAGACATCCTGTGAGTCACAGTGGATGGAAGACTTCCTGTGAGTCACATTGAATAGAAGACTTCCTGTGAGTCACATTGAATAGAAGACTTCCTGTGAGTCACATTGAATAGAAGACTTCCTGTGAGTCACATTGAATAGAAGACTTCCTGTGAGTCACAGTGAGACTTCCTGTGAGTCATAGTGGATGGAAAACATCCTGTGAGTCACAGTGGATAGAAGACATCCTGTGAGTCACAGAGGATGGAAGACATCCTGTGAGTCATGATGGATTGAAAACATTCTGTGAGTCATAGTTGATTGTAGACATTCTGCGAGTCACAGTGGATAGAAGACATCCTGTGAATCACAGTGGATAGAAGACATCCTGTGAGTCACAGTAGACTGAAGACATCCTGTGAGTCACAGTGGTTAGAAGACATCCTGTGATAGTGGATGGAAGACATCTTGTGAGTGATAGCCGATGGAAGACATCCTGTGAGTCACAGTGGATAGAAGACTTCCTGTGAGTGACAGTAGATAGATGACATCCTGTGAGTCACAGTAGATAGAAGATTTCCTGAGTCACAGTAGATAGAAGACATCCTGTGAGTCACAGTGGATAGAAGACTTCCTGTGAGTCACGGTGGATAGAATACTTCCTGTGAGTCACAGTGGATAGAAGACATCCTGTGAGTCACAGCGGATTGAAAACATTCCGTGAGTCACAGTGAATAGAAAACATCCTCTGATTCACAATGGATAGAAGGCATCCTGTGAGTCACAGTGGACAGAAGAAATTCTGTGCCACAGTGGATAGTGCAGTTAACACTACGACCTTCACTACCGCTGGTCAACAAATATTTTGATAACGATCTGTTTTCAGACTGAAGTAGACACTGGTGGCCCTGCTGGCACTGTTGGCACTGTTGGCACTGTGGCCCTGCTGGCCCTGTGGTCCTGCTGGCACCGTGGCCCTGCTGGCATTGTTGGCACTGCTGGCACTGTGGCCCTGCTGGCATTGATGGCACTGATGGCACTGTGGCCCTGCTGGCGCTGTGTCCCTGCTTGCACTGTGTCCCTGCCGGCACTGTGGCCCTGCTGGTACTGGCGGCACTGCTGGCACTGTGGCTCTGCTGGCACTGGCGGCACTAGTGAGACTGGTGGCACTGCATGCACTGGTGGAACTTCTGTAGTCAAGCGGTTTTTACTATCCCAGCCTGACGATGTCCCTTTCAAGAACTTTGCTTGCAAGAATAAATAATAATAATAATAATAATAATAATAATAATAATAATAATAATAAAATAATAATTATTATTATTGTTATTTTTATTATTATTATTATTATTATTATTATTATTATTATTATTATTATTATTATTATGTTTATTATTGTTTATTATTATTATTATTATTGCAAATTTCGGCCGATATGCCCGACACTTCTCTTGTTTACCCACTAGCATTATCTACTGCCTGTCAAGGTGGTGCCAAATCTCATCATCAGATGGCATACCCTTGGCACTGGTGCCAGGCGCTGGTATAGCTGCCAAATCCACTTGGAATGCATTCCAGCCTCTGCCTCACCCCGACAAGTTGGTTTGTCGGGATGGTAATGAAGAATATTTGCTGGCGCTTAGGTATGCTGCTGGGGGATGGGGGGGGGAGAGCTTCATTTAATTCCGTTGGAGTCTGAAAGTAATTAGGGATAGGGAGTTGCGACCTCAGACAAAAAGGACGCAATAATTATCGTATATATTTTCCTTTTACATATAATTTTATATTACTGAGTTTTTCGTTAATAGCTAAAACGAGAATTTCATATTTTATATTATTTTTTGACTTGTATTATTGGCTTATGTATGTAAGTAGGATGAGACAACTGCACTTCTCATTGTGCTTGTTGAAGGAGAGTTTTGATTGGCTGCTTACACTGCTAGCTACCTGATAGCTTGTTTTACAGTTCGTGTCAGGCTCCACTTGGTACAATGTGGTACCTACTGGCCCTGTTTCTCTCTCTTGCTTTTCCAGCTGGTGGTAACACCTACATCTTTGCTCTGTTTGAGAGAACACTATACTCCTCAGCTCATGATATTCAGACTTCGTTTTTTGTAGAGTATGTCTCCATAATAATAATAATATAATATCTTTATTAGTATACTACATGTACACGTACAGGGTATACCGGCCTAGCTGACAGCAGTGACATACTACTATATAGAAAGCCTCTTGTTATGCAGAACATTTCAGGCAAATTAGGTCAGTTTTGTCCCAGGATGCGATCCACACCAGTCGACTAACACCCAGGTACCCATTTTAAACTGATGGGTGACCAGGGACAGGGACAGCAGGTGTCTTAGGTAAAAACGTCTCTAATGTTTTCCAGCCGTACCAGAGGAGATTCGATCTCCAGAACTCAGTGTGAGAGTTGAGTGCACTAGCGATCCAGCTACGGGACTCAGTTAGCAATACAGGACTCAGTTAACGAGCATTACTTATACTTAGTGATATTTGATGTTTTCAGAAGTTGTGTTGTGAAGACACTATAGCTCTGGTGCTGAGTTCAACTCTCGACCTACATCTGTTCTGACATCTGTGCACTATTGTAGTTGGGAATTTAGACTATACAGATCAAAATGAAGTTTTTACACCAGCATACGAAATAAAATACTTTTACGGCAGGAGAACTGTTCTAGTGTACCAGGAGGAAACATTGTTGTATGGGATTGAAAATATTATAAATAAAATCCATATACATCATACAGCATATATACCAACATATAAAACAATACACTTTATAGTAGGCCAATCTAGCCAGCCTACCTTGAAGAACTGTTTAAGTGTACCAGGAGGGAAGACTTGTATGGGATTGAAACTATAATATAATATAATATATATATATATATATATATATATATATATATATATATATATATATATATATATATATATATATATATATATATATATATATATATATATATATATATATATGCTGACGCATGTGTCTATAAGATTCCTTGTAAAATTTGCGATAAAGTTTATTACGGTCAAACTTGTAAAAGTCTCGAACTAAGATTAAAACAACACAAATATAGCATTAGAACTGGACAAGATTCCAATGCTCTGTTTATTCATGCGAGAGATTTTAACCATCCAATTGATTTTCAAAAAGTTGAGAAAGTTGTATCGAGCAAGTCCATGGTCGACAGGAATATAATTGTAATAAAGTTGGTAGAATTACCGACAATATGTAAAGTAAAGGACACAAGTGCAACTAATGTGACATTTATTGTGGCAACGTTTCGCTCTCCAGGAGCTTTATCAAGCCATTACGAACAATACATGGACACAGAGGGTATATAAAGGCTCAGAGTGAGGTGAATACTAGTGAGGTACCATTTCGATGTTCACTAGTGGTAGTAGTAGTAGTAGTAGTAGTAGTGGTAGTGACAAAAGTAATACAATATGGTAGAGCAATTAATTCGTACATGAGTAAAAGGATATAAAAGCTATTACTTGGGTAACATAAAAATAGGTTGGACAAATATAAACTGGAATGAGGCAGCTTGTTTCAGTGTTCACTCTCTGTGCTTTGTGTAGTATAACAGGAGAGACTATGTGATGGCAGGGTTTACTGTTTTCAGGAGGATTCTTGCTAAGACTTCGGAGATGGTGAAGCTGCCGTTGTTTTGTTTAATTGTATTCGAAACAGCGATCAGTGCTGATTCGAGGCACTTGCGTCTGCGGAAATTAGTTTCTTTGATCACTAATTGGACGTCTCTGAATTTCATGAGATGATTGGTGGAATTTCGGTGTTGTACACAGGCGTTGTTCAGGTTATCGTTCCTACATGCGTAAATGTGTTCATTGAGGCGGGTGTCGAGGTTTCTGGCTGTTTCACCTACGTAAATCTTGTCACAGCCTCCACAGGGTATAGTGTAAACTCCTGCATTGACTGATTCGTGGTGCTTGGATTTTGTCCTGGTTAGATCCTTTATTGAAGTGCTAGAAGCGATGGCGACTCTGGTGTTAGCTTGTGAAAGTGCTTTTGAGACGTTCAGTGCAACCTGACTGTTGGGAAGAATTATAACTTTGCTGGGAGTGGTGTTGATGCGTGGAGAATTTATGATCTGAAGAGCTCTTTTCTTCCAGTTTATATTTGTCCAACCTATTTTTATGTTACCCAAGTAATAGCTTTTATATCCTTTTACTCATGTACGAATTAATTGCTCTACCATATTGTATTACTTTTTTCACTACCACTACTACTACTACTACTACTACTACCACTAGTGAACATCGAAATGGTACCTCACTAGTATTCACCTCACTCTGAGCCTTTATATACCCTCTGTGTCCATGTATTGTTCGTAATGGCTTGATAAAGCTCCTGGAGAGCGAAACGTTGCCACAATAAATGTCACATTAGTTGCAATTGTGTCCTTTTACTTTACAGGAATATAATTGAATCTTGTTTCATAAAAAGCAGTTTTGACAATAATATGAATATTTCCTTTGGTTTATACAAATTAGATCCATTTATAATTAATAGAATTTGGGAAGAATTTAATAATACATTGGACAAATAATAAATTTTAAAATTCTTAATTCTTGGGTAGAATAGTTTGTTGGTGGGTTGTGTGAAGGACCTGTCTAGTTGGGCCAGCGGGCCTGCTGCAGTGTTCCCTTTCTTATGAGTCACGCATCAGGTGTTGCTTTGTTGTGGGATGTGATAGTGAGGTGTGGGCTAGACCCTTTATATGCCTTCCTTTGATGCATTACTTTCATTGTTCCTTGATGATGTGAGTAGTCACGAAAGCGCTTGGAATTTATCTATTCTTTCACAGAGGTTGTTTTGCATATACTATGATCTTATTGCATATATATTCTTCTTCATCTTTCAACAAACCGGCCTTATCCCACCGAGGCAGGGTGGCCCAAAAAGAAAAACAAAAGTTTCTCTTTTTAAATTTAGTAACATATATACAGATATATATATATGTATATATATATATATATATATATATATATATATATATATATATATATATATATATATATATATATATATATATATATATACATATACTACATATATAGGGAAGTACCACCTCTATAGCTGGAATGGGGACCCTCATCCTCAGAGAAGACAATAAACGTACCTCAGAGAAAACTCAAGGTTCTCCCCGGAGCTGTTTGAATATTTTCTTCTCCTACCACCCCCTATATGTTTATTATTCTATGTGAACATTTATTAATAAACAAAATACATTTACAGAAAAAAACATAAACATGAATACAATGGCACAATGTATCAAAGATGATGAATTTCCTCCAGCTCCTCCGAGGCTGGACGTGAGCCAAGTATGCAGCAAGCATTTCCCCTCTGGATGGCGACGCTGAGGCGCTGGAACATGAAAGTGGCTGCCCTTGGGTCCCTGGTGGTGTCGATGAGTCTGGAACCCAATTCTTTAAGGAAACGTGTGGCATTTTTTCCCCATGATCCCAAGGTCTCCGATCCCACTGGGACAAATTGATACTGTTGGCTAATGTCCCTGTACTTGCTGATCTTGTACTCCTCCCTGTGGTCAGCAGCTCCTCCCTGTCGCCCCACACTGTGACGGATATAGGTGTCAGCCAGTGTGGACACACAGGTATAGTCCCATGCTAAGAGCTTGCCATTCTTCCAAGGATAGATGGTGATCCCGTCGGGGCGGTTTGCTGGGTTGTGGGTATTGTTTGCTGCAAGTGATCGTGGCTCCCTCTCGGCAGGGCATCCAGCTGTAGCAAGGGTTCTCTTAATGATGTCGTTGACCTCGTTGTGTCTTGCATGCCAGCCCTTGGTTTTGGAACAGTTAAGACCATGTAGACCGTATTGGTCTGCTTGCACTTCGCCGCAAATACACATATATTCTGTGTGAATTGGGGCAGCAAGGCGCAGAGCCACTGCAATACGGAGGGTCTTAGGGTCGAGTCGCGTTCCCATTGCCGATATGGGAACTGTTTGGAGGAAGTCCCCGGAGTGAGGTGCACTCACAGCCTGGAGACGGGCAATCTCCCTATCTGATGTTGCAGCCCTGAGCATGTTGGCAAGCACCTTTTCAGCAATTGGGCTATCCCAGCTTGACTGTTTGTGAGCCAGTGCTGCACTAGGGTTTGGTGCTGGAGCAGCAAGAGTCTCCCATTCGGTGATGGCACTGACATAGCTAGGGTCTTCTATTCCTGCTGAGTCACTGAGGGTGTCAGGAAGAATTTGTCTTATCAACTCGTTTGATGCAATGGAAGAGGATAGGAAAGCTGGTAGAGCAATCTGGGAGGATCTGCGTACTCCTAGCCCTCCAAGCCTGACCGGAAGTGAGGCTTGCAACCACTGTCCATCGTCAAGGGAAAGATTCAATACACTCTCTAGCATGGCCTTCAGGAGAGAGTCATATTCCTTGAGTTTTGGACTGCTGAAGGCTGGGGAGCATCTCAGAAAATAGATAAGTTTTGGCGTTGACAGGCACCTGGTGAGTAGGTAAAAGGCGTCGTGTGTGTCAATGTCTTTCATCCTGCTTTCCATCGTCCGGAGGTCTGAGACTTTTTTTCCTAGGACCAGATCGATGGCATTGGACCCAAGAGGAGCACCGAGGAGAGTGCTATTGGCTGGATCAATGGCTCGTGCTCCTGGTAAAACGGTACTGATATTCTGTATCAACTGTTGATTGGTAGAAACTATTTCACATTTGGTGGGGTTTAAAGAAAGGCCCAGGCTTTCTCCCATGTCTTTAATTTTACTGATGTCCTCCAGGAGAGACTCTGTTGTGCCAGCCAGGGTACCGTCGTCCAGGAACCAGATATTGAGCTCGCTGGAGAGTGCCTCCGTGACTTCCTTGATGACCAAACAAAATAGAAAGGGGGCGAGAGGGTCCCCCTGTTGCACGCCCTCACACGAGTCAATTTCATGGTCCCCAAACAATAGTTTTGAAGTCACACTATAACACGATTCTATGAAGGGATAAAGGGAAGGGAAGTTTCTATAAACTGCTTGGAGAGCAGCATCCCTTCTGACTGAGTTGAAAGCATTGGCAAAGTCCAATTTGACCAAGGCTTTTTCATAGGACATGTTTTTGATATATACTCGTGCTGCGTGGGCAGCTGCTTCACAGCCCTGTTGAACGCCGAAACCGAGCTGAGTTGGTTTCAGCATTGCAGCAGCCTCTTGACTCACCCTTCTTACTGCAGCCTTGGCGACTAGGCGCCGAAGGGTGTTACCCACTGCAATGGGCCTGATTCCGCCATCCTTTTTGCGGAGGGCACACAATGAGGCACCAAAGAAAAAGGGTCTGATGGCCTCTGGGACACCGCCAGCCAGGCACAGGTTGGAAAATTTGGTGAGTTCAGACAGCAGCCTCTCTGAAACCTCACCAAGTGCTGGATTGAGTATTTGTTTTAAGTGTTGAGGCCTTAAACCAGTGAAACCTCCTGCTGAACCCTGTGGAAATGACATAGCAGCTTTATACACATCAGCATCCTGTAAGGTTAGATGTTCTTCGCCTGCTGCAATGTCAGGGAGGTCAATGTTGGTACTGGGAGCCCTGGGTGGATGTTTGTCCTTCAGAGCTTGTGCCGTGCTGACGTCCTTGGGAGCGATGGTATCCTCACTGGTTATAAGTCTCAAAGCTCCAATAGTATTACCCTCTTC
Source organism: Cherax quadricarinatus (assembly GCF_038502225.1). Lineage (NCBI taxonomy): Eukaryota > Metazoa > Arthropoda > Malacostraca > Decapoda > Parastacidae > Cherax > Cherax quadricarinatus. The sequence goes on along the minus strand of NC_091294.1, from coordinate 6,017,010 downwards.
TATTTTTTTGCTAATTTGGGCTCTGATTTTTGAGGTGTCGGGTGTCCTGTTGTTGGCATTTGCCCGGCGGGTGTTTGTCGCCCTAGGGGGGAGACGGACGAGGTTGTCATCCCTTGGGAATGCATTTATTGCCCTAATAACATGCGTTGCTAGTGACTTGTCCCTCCTTGGTGGGACAGCCAAACAGGCATTGCCAAAAAGCAGCAAGTTGTGCCAGGATCTGTTGTTTGAAGGAGCATCGTTGACTTTCTTCAGAAGGTCAGTGAATTTGCTAGCAGCTTGAGGGCGAGCTGCTTTGGGGATGTGTGTCAGAGTCCTGGTGGATGTTAATTTGATTGCAGATTTGAGGTCCTCTGTAGAGGTGAAGTCACGGTAGCTGTCAGCCCTGTCTGCTGGGGGAGGCTGTTGGTTGTTCTCATTTGGAGCTCTCCTGGAGCCTAGACATCTATTGTGTGCACGGATGTTGCCAGATGTGGGATTGAGTGCACATTCCCTGTGGCACACCCGGCAGATGCCTCGTGAACGACAGCTTTGGCTCTGTCGTGAAGATTCCTGGGAACCCGCGGCTACTTGTGACATTGCTGATATCGTGGGGGTGGGAGGGCGCCAGCTGTGGGGTGACGGGTGAAGGGCAGCATGGATGCATGGGGGATGAGGGTGGGGGAGTAGC